>NW_020958758.1:0-12328 GCF_003031625.1 Empidonax traillii | reverse complement strand
ACTGAGCTGTTGAGTTGCTAAAGGAAAATATCCCTTTGAGGAAGATGGTCTAGTAATCCCTGATTTATATATGTCTCTGTGAGAAATCAAAATGGAGTCCAAAGGAGTTCTTTGGACTGCAATTTAGTGGAGGCAAATAACAACACAAATGTTCATTTCTACAGAGAATTCACTTGAGGTATCAGGATCACTCAGTGGCTTGGGATGCTATGGAGGGGGAGGGCTTACTCCCAGCTAACACTTCATGTATTTCTATGCAATCCTGTGCAATATTCCTTGTTTCCACGTGCAACTCCCTTCGTGGAACTCCAGATCCCTGGTGAGTCTGGAAGTGGAGGTACTCTCGGGGAGGAGCTGCCGTTTGACTCACCCCTGTGTAAGGGCTGTAGGTGTGTTACAACAGTGGGAACTGCCACTGCCTGACTCATTAATCCCTGTTGTCCTGGGGTAGGTGTGTAACAACAACGGGAACTGCCACTGCAACGCGGGATGGGCCCCTCCGTTCTGCAACCAGTCCGGCTACGGGGGCAGCGTTGACAGCGGTCCTGCTCACACAGGTGGGACACTGAGACTTCCTTCTGCCCCAGCACCTCATAAAATAAACTACTTACAGCAGGGTTTTTTTCAGTTTCTTTTGGAATTCTTTTTTTTTTTTCTCCTGCATGAGACTTGAAGAACGAACAGTGTTATCTGGTAATGAAGTGGCTTTTGCTGGGGTTCGCACTTTACACGCAAAACGTTTTCCCTCTCTGTTTAAAAAACAGAGTTCGCAATCTGTAGCTTCGTGAGGAGAGAGATAATTCTTGTATTACCAGATTTTACTAAATCTGTGTTTTGGGAAAGGGGAAAAAAAAATGTTTTGTAGTTATTAAAATTTTAGGAAGGCAAAGAGGATGTGCAGAGCAATCGTGGGTGAGCACATAAAAAATCACAGAGTTACAGAATATGCTGAGATGAAAGGGACCCACAAGGATCATCAAGTTTGTTGAAAAAATATAAGGAAAAGGAAAAAGGTTTTATATTATGGAATACAGGGGCGTTAAAGGCAGAAAGAACTTATGATAACGTAAGGCCAAATCCTACTTTTCTGACCGTAGCATTTTATAAATTTCAGTGAAGTTTCGACCGAAAATAATTCGAAGGTTGTAGTGCTTATGACAGCAAAAAAAATGCTTTAACATTGTGAATGTCATTATTTCAATTCATTTTTCTCTAGACACATCACTTCGGGATGGGCTGCTCATCTTCTTCTTCCTCGTGCTGCCGGTGGCCATTGTTGCTGCGTTAGCAATAATTAAGCGGGATGCAATAAGGAGAAAACTTTGCAGGAAGAGCAGAAGACAGCACAGGTATTTCCCTCCTTACAGGTGCTATTTGAACACAGGAGAGCAGGCTCCAGGTTAATTTAGCAAGCTAGATAGATGCTTTATCTACACAACGAATTCCACACCCCCTAAAAAAACAAGCCTTCCCTGCCAATAGCGGTAGGAGGTAGTTCAGTCCCCTGCTGTTTGGTAGCTTAATCCAGACACTGCAATTGTCAGTTCTTGGGTGTTTTTCCCAAAAAACATTGCACTTGCCTAATTGTTATTGATAATTGTATTGCACATGGGGTCAGAGCACACTGAAAGGGCTTGCCAAGTCCAGACAGGGCTGGGCTCACAAGCAGAACCCTCAGATCCTCTGAGCTGTAGCCTCGTCCTTGGAAAATGCTGCATCCCTGAAGAGGTTTTCTGACCACACGGTTTCTGTTTCAGGGATAACAATGTGCAGGAAGCAAAGCAAGATAACAAACCAAGTCATGATGCAAGAAATGATCAGGTGAGAGATGCATACTTGCATTATTTCGTGTTAATACAAACTCTACAGGGCCTTTTCTCTAACATCATTATTTATGACTCTGTGGCATTTTGATACATTAAAACCACCTGTATTTCCAAGTATTTAATATAGTTTAGAAAGTGTTAAAGGGGATTTCTGTGCGGGTAGGTATGAGCTTTATTGCCTGCTATCAAAACAACGTGTTGCAAGAGAATATGAAGAATGTCCCCCCCAAAAAATGAAAACTAGTTCTGAAATACAAAAATCTTAATACTGGAGAATTGCATGCACTTTGTGTTTTCTGTTAACCTGATTTTCTGCAACGTCTTTTCCAGCCTGCCACGTCAAGCCCTGATATTTTTACCATATTGCATTTTCCTGGTACAAGGTTTGTAGCACTTCAAATCCTTCTTCACTTCACATTCGCTGGGTTTACATCACTGTTGTCACTGCACATGAAGTTCCTGATGTCTCGTGCCCTGTTTAAGATGAATTTTTCATGCAGCATCCTGAGCTGTAATAGACTGAATGCCTGAGGGAGAAATGCTGTTTTACTGCTTGTTTAGAAAACAGCACAAATGCAGGTAAATGCTACAGGAAGGGGCAGAAAGAGTTAGGTATAAATATAAGTGCTAGAAACTGTTTAAAGAATGGTGAATAACCAGTTTAGAAATGCCAGTTGTCTCAAGTTATGAAATTCTAAACACGTGTTTCCCACACTTCAGGCACCCCGTACAAACCCAGGTTCCTGCAGCTCCCTCAGGACCTCAACGACCCCCAGTCCCACCTAGACCAGCTGTCTGAAAAGCTTCTTGGCGACCCTCAACCAATTCTGACAAGTAACTGGCCTGAAAAAAAAAACCCCAAATTACAAGATTTCAATCCTCCAGTCCTCTCCTCGTGTGGCCAAAATGCCCTTGGGAAGCAGGTACCTCTGGGAAAGACTGGATACCAAGAGGCACTGAACGCAGATTTGGTGACTCCCAGTGTTTTGCTGCTTGCTGCTGGCTGTGTTTGTGCCTCCTCTACCTCACCTCCTGGTTTTTTTAAATCAGAAGCCTGAAGTTCAACGCTCGTAGGATTACACTTGTGACAGTGCGTGAGTCTGAGGTGCGGGCCAAGGAGAAGTGAATTCATTTATCTACAGACATGATTTATTCAGCTCCAGCTCTGTCCCTTTCCATTTCAGGTAGTTTATAAAAGTAACCTCCTATCTGGGGGCACCAGAAACACTGTGTGCCTGAGTGTGAAAGAAACCGTCCAGTTACAGAAAATGTGGGATACTGGGAAATACACTGTGCAGCTCAACAGTGGCTCAGTGTCTACTGGTCATTGCAGCTCGGGATTTTTTTGCTTTTGTCCACTACAAAACCAACAGATTAACTTCTAATGAGAAAATTAAAGACACCCGCACTGATTTAAAATGGAATGCATGGAGTGACACAATTTGTCTAAATGGGTCTCCCAGCCAATGTTTCCATCCAGGAGAGGGATCCAGAAAATCCAGGGGAAAAAAAAAAAAAAAAAAAAAAAAAAAAGTCTGCATCAAAACGAAGGAGCAACTGCTGTGCAGAGACCAACTCGCTGGGAAGGACAAAACTGTGGATACAGATCCACCTGTCCAGCAGGGAGTGACCAACAGCCTGGCTGTGTTCATGCCAATGTGGGAGTGTGAACTAGGGAAAAGAATGAATAGATTACAGAACTGCCTCACCAGTAAAATATTTCTAAGCCCTCAGATGGCCACATCACTGAAGAACTGGACAAAAGGACCCGAAACGTATTGAAGGCAAAAATCTGCACTGGCAAGGAGTGTCTGCCAAAGGAGTGTCCTCTGCCTTACTCACTCAGGACCTTAAATTGCTATTATAATTAAATAACTCAAACAATTAAGATGTTTGTTATGAAATATTCCTGTAATTTAGACCTCAATCACCGGGGGGCAGCGCACTCGGTGGTGTCTTTATTCAGAGATCTTAAAAGCCACCGCAGGGTACACAGGGAGGGCTCGGCCATTTGGCGTTCCTGGGTGCCACCAAAGCGAGTTACTGAGTGTATTGCGAGGCGAGGATTGGGTGAAAAACGAGGCAAAACGAGAATTGTGTGAAAGGGGACGGTTCTGTGGGCCCGGCCTTGTGGCGCCGCGCTCGCCAGGGGGCGCCCCCGCGGCGGCACTCGGCGCATGCGCACAGAGCGCCGGCGGGAGCGGAAGCGGCAGCGCTGGCGGAGCAGCAGCAGGAGCGGCGCGGGGGGAGCGGCAGCGGCGCCCGGGTGGGGCTGTGCCTGCTGTGCGGGCTCCCCGCGGCCGGCAAGTCCAGCCTGGCCCGCGCCCTGCGCCGCCGGCTGCGGCAGCGCCCGGGCTGGGCCTGCGCGCTCCTGGACTACGACGAGCTCATCCCGCCCGAGGCCTTCCTCCCGCGCGCCCCGGGGGCGGGGCCGCCAGAGCCGCTCCCATTGGTCAGTGCCGTTGCGTCACCGCCGCGCGACCGCTGTTGCCGGGCAACGGGACGCGTCCGGCCGGGAATGGGCTGGGATCGGGATTGGATTGGAAATGGAAATGGGGCTGGGATTGGGAATGGGACTGGGTCTGGGCCTGAGACTGGGAGTGTGTCTGGGACAAAGACTGGCCGGGCCCGGGCTGGTTCGAGGCCGCTGCGGGTCCCCCCGCGGCCGGGCAGAGGCTGTGCCGGCTCCCTGATCCTTGCCCTTCGTCCCCCGCAGGTGCCCGGCTGGAAGCGGAGCCGCCGGGAGCTGCTGCAGTGCCTGGAGGGTCTCCTGCGGGCCCTGCTGACCGGGGCGCCGCTGCCCGGCTCCGCTCAACCCGGCTGGGAGCGGTTCCTGCGCTGCTGCCGCCGGGAGGGGCTGCTGGAGGCGGCGCGGGGGGACGGCGGGGCCGCGGCACGGCCGCTCTGCCTCCTCCTGGATGACAACTTCTACTACCAGAGCATGCGGTACGAGGTGTACCAGCTGGCCAGAAAATGTGAGCACTCCTCGTTCCGCGGCGGGAGTGGGCTCGTAGGAGATCCAGGGCACTGCAGCTGCTCTGAGTGCTCTCGGGGAACTTGGGTTATTCTTAATTGCTGCGTTCCTGCGGTACGGTGAGGAGCAACTGAGCTTTGTTACTGTGTTATTAGAAGTTGGTAGGACACTTAAAACTCTTCTTAGAGCAGCGTTAGAGCACATTCCATACATAAGGGGGCTCCAAGAGAGCCGGAGAGAGACTTTGGACAAGGCATGGAGTGACAGGACAAGGGGGAATGGCTTCCCACTGCCACAGGGCAGGGTTAGATGGGATATTGGGAAGGAATTCTTCTCTGGGAGGGTGGGGAGGCCCTGGCACGGATTGTCCAGAGAAGCTGTGGCTGCCCCATCCCTGGAAGTGTCCAAGGCCAGGTTGGAAGGGGCTTGGAGCATCCTGGGATAGTGGAAGGTGTCCCTGCCCATGGCAGGGGGGTGGGATGAGATGAACTTTAAGGTCCCTCTAAACCCAAACCGTTGGTTCTGTGGGTTATCTCAGATGTTATTACTTGAGCAGCCTTGAAGGTAAAATTGTTGGTGTTCCTGTCTAGGTCTGTGTTCACATCAGGCTCAGAACTTGTGTAGAAATCCCCTCAGTCACGCAGAGACTTTCTCTTGTGTGTTGCTCTCAGAAATTGTTACTTGAAGTGTTTAAAGCTAAAATTGTCTGGTTGTGTTTGTTTTAGATTCCTTGGGCTTCTGCCAGTTGTTTTTAGACTGTCCCCTGGAATGCTGCCTGCAGAGGAATCGCCTCAGGAGTGATCCTGTACCTGAGCAGACAATACATTTAATGGCAAGGAAAATAGAAATGCCAGACCTCAAGAAAAACGCTTGGGAGCAGCACAGCCTCATTCTGAGCAGCTCTGATTGCATCTCAGAGGACAAGTACGCTACTGGATTGATCCTAGAGTTTTCCCCAAGTGCAATTTTCATAAATGAGTGTGTAAAAGCTCCTTATTGTATCCAAACAGTGTGGAAAAGAAATTCCCAGTGGTGATTTTTGGAAGCCAGTCAGTTAAACAAGACACTGGCTGGTTGTTGGGAGCTCACAGCCACCATCCTTTGCAGAGTTAACCCCAAAACTCACTGCATTCCTACCCTGACCTTGAAAATCCATGTAAATTGCCTGAAACATTAGGACTGGAAATAATTGAGCTGTAATTTTTTTTTTAATCTCAGATTATTTCACTGATTGCCTTGTAAATTTAACCAGAAACTTGCTCTTTCGTTTTCTGTGGTACCATTTCAAAATGGAAGAAAAATGTCAGTGAATCTGTTTGATTGACGTGTTTTACTCTGTTGTTTGTTTTCTCAGTGAGCAGATAATTAACCTGCTGGCCACTGCTCTGGAAAACCCAGCCAGGCCGAACGAGGAGGACACGGAGCAAAAGGTAGCACTGCTTGCCTTCAGGTGGTGATGGAGCTGCTGCTGCTGTGTTACTTGTTTCCAAAGTTAGGTAAATTTAAAGTGTTTTGCTTGTTTCCTCCCTTTCTGCCGGCCCTGGGCAGGACACAGACCGAGCCATCTGTGCAGCCAGCGCTGTCCACCAGGCTGACCAGGCGTGCAGGAGGATCATCTCTCAGGCCATGAAGGATGCCAGAGGTACGTGTTCCACCTGTCCTACCCATCCCAGAACCATTTAGTTCCAGACCAACATTTTAGAGGATTATAGTTCATAGGACAAGGGGGGTATCTGTGCAGGGCCAGGGGTTGGACTGGATGGTCCTTGTGGGTCCCTCCCAACTCAGCATATTCTGTGACTCTACAATTCTATGATTTTGTCCTTAAGGTGAAGTTAAAAGTTCAACTTTCATTTTCTTTAGGCAAAAACGTTCTCCCAAGTGAGATGAAGAGCCTGGCAGAAGAACTCAACAAACTGAAGGCAGAATTTTTGGAAGACTTGAGGCAAGGAGAGACTTTGAAAACTCAGAATTCTGACCCTGCTACCAGCGTAGTTTCCCCATTCCAACACGAGGCAACCAATGTGGTCAATAAATACATTTTAAAATAATGACATGGAGAATGTTGGGTGTTTAAGAGTGTTTAAATTGCAGTACTCTGAGCACTGCTGCTGAGAGATCCCTTCCCTGACTCCTCTCTGCATGGTATGGAAGAGAAACACAGTCTAAACAGACTTGAGATCAAGCCAAGAACAACCCATCTTTAAATTTAAATGTCACGGGATCACAGGTAGAATTTAGCCTGGGGAGAGCACCTGGAAGTCATCTAGTCCTGTTCCCTGCTTACCATGGCACTGACCTCGACCCACAGCCTCCTCCCGCTGAGATTCTGAGGAGCACCTTGGCTGGTGACCTGCTCTGCTCTGTCCAGCACTACCTGAGCAATCCCAGAGGTTGTTTATCCTCCTCACCATACCTAGATCCCATTTAGTCCTGAGCACATCACCAGCTCTACCTGTGGAAGCACATGCAATGAAGAATTAACAGGAGACCTAATTAGAAAGTGTTATTTTATTCGTATCTTACAAAAGCAAAGCTTCACAACATGAACTACACGAGATAAAGAGTTATTCCAGAATTAACCTTGTCATCTCCAAAACATTCACTAACATTAGAATTTATTTTACAACTCTAACAGGTTTTTCATTTTTGCATAAAATGTGCTCTTTACACTGAAATACATATTATTAACAAAGTAGGTACTCTGAAGCACATACACCAAGATTGCTCAATGAAAAATGCTTCAGCAGGAGAGAGATTTCCTGCAGCAAAACATCCATTTGCTGTAGATTTTCAAAGAAGCTTAAAATTAATAGAAAACTTGCCAGTGAAGACTTCTAAATTACATTCCCTTCGTCAAAAAGAAACAAAAAAATCAACCCCTCTCCCAAACAGTCTGGAACAAAACAAACAGCAAGAGACTATTTGGCTAGAAAACACTGCTGGAACGTGTCACCCAGCACTGAGTTTTATATTAAAATGCCAACCACCGTTTTATGTCAAAATCCTCTTCATCTAAACATGTGTCTGTGAAAAAAGCAACTATTTTTCCCTATTTGCAGTTGGTTTAAGTATTAACTGAGATAATTAAGATGTTCAAATATTTATTGGAATATTCAGCCTCAGTAAGTCTGTGCTGAGTGCTACAAAGAGTGCACGTTGAAATGTCCACAAAGCTAAAAAACAATCTCTTACAATTAAAACAAAAACCTCACAAAATTCGTGTTTTGCAACTACAGAACCTAACAGAACCAAGCTGTGGAAAAATTCCATTTCCTTCTGAAAATTCCCTGTTAATAAAATGCTAATCACTCACCACCTTATATGAGGATTTTTGTTTTTTAAAAGAAACAAGTTAATGCATTGTAGCATGTGGAGAACTTGATATGAAAAGTCCTTCTGACTGAGAATTCGGTCCCAGAATCCTGGAAAAGTATCCCTCACTGACTGGACAAGGCCTGCTTGTGCAAGGCAAACATCAGGATCAAACTCTCAAACAATTTTGCCAGTCTTTAAATTGTCATCAACAGGATGTGCAATTTAGGAAAAACAGGACAAATACACCTTGCAAGGCTCCTCAGTGGGGAAGGGAACAGCAGCGTCAGGGAGTTGTTTGGCACAACAGCACGAGGACGAAACACGAGGAGGGATCCACTCCAGGGATCTGGGCGCAAAGAGCCAAGGGACAAACATCAAAGCTGCTGCTGCCCAGGAAGCCCCTGCAGAGAGGAGTAAACAGGGAAGTGTTCCTAGCATTGTTCAGCTGTTCTTAAATGTCCAAGCTAATTTTTTCCCTTGGAATTCCAAAGCAGAAACAATGGTATCCAGGCAGCAGCATTAAAATCCTTCCAAACAACAATTTGCAAGGTTTGGGGTTAGATTTTTTTTTTCCCCCCACACTGAGTTCTGTCATTAAGAACATATTTTCTCCACAACTGAGGATCCTCTGCTAAATGAGGGCTCCTTTTCCATCAGGTCCTGCAGGCTTCCTCTTACTCACAATGACCTGACCAGCTTCCTATCCTGAATATTGTCCAAGGGCATCGTGGTTCAGAAGTCATGTTTCTAAATCACCAAACCATGAGCTGTCACACACAGAAAAGTCTGTAACTGCTCACAGGCGCTTCCAACCAAAGTCCTACTGGATTAGAAACCACATCAGTGGGATGGAGGGAGGGAATCCTAAACATTTGTGCACATGGAAGATGGGAGATGTGCACATCTCCCTGTTGATGCCAGGAGGGAGCAAGGTTGGAGCCACAAACCAAGGAGAACTTGCCTGTTGTGACTGGTGCCATTCAGCACTGTCAGGTGCTCCCTGGAGCACCACCATTCCAGAAGCTTCCTTGGAGCTGCTGGAGCCTCAGAATAGCAGATTGCATTATCTATCAAAAAGACAAGGAAAACCACTTCTATAAATTACTAAACTTAAAGGTTTTCAACAGTTAATTCCCTCATCCTAATGCTGTATTTTTAGCCAAATGTAGGTTTTAGAATCTGCCCGTATGTGATCCAGAGGGAAACACCTTTCCTGTGCTCTTTGACTGAAACAGGCATCTTACAAAACCTGTTCAGGAGCAGTAACTTCCAGCTGGGTTCCAGATCAGTCAGCTTTTAGTCCTTAAAATAAAGGACTCTCTATGCACAAAGAACTGCAGTTTTACTGATAAAATAAATTTCAAAAGCATAAAGCAACAAAGAGATGTTTGGGAATTACGAAGAGTGTAATGATGAAAAATGGAATTACATTCTGTTTTACAAACAGGTGGTTTCTCCTGCATTGGCCTTACACTGAAGTCACTGTTAGTTTCTCCATTGGCTCCAGGAAGTTTTAGCTCCCATAACATCATCAATTTGAATAAGCCAAACATTTGCTACTCAGATTCCAACCAATTTGCTGATAGGAAAAAGGGGATATATAAGGGAAGCTTAAATTTGTCTCAAGTAAGACAAACCAAGGTAAAAGTGCACATCTAAACATGGGGAAAGTAACAGTTCCTCCTTTTTGTTTTTAATGCCTGAAATTCCTATCTAGCATATTAAGGGTTATTATTAATTTTGCTCAGATGTTTTATTTCGGTTTATATTAAAGTGCCTGTCCATTACCCTGGGGGCTTCTAAAATAAGATGTACAGTATGAAACAAAATAATCATTTTCAGCTACCATTTGCTACCTAAAATCCCTAAACCCAGTGTAGTTCCTTTGCCTCCTACATGGACAGCTCAGAAAAGCCAGAGGCCCTTCCCCTTATCTCCAGCACACCCAAAAAGACATTAAATCTGGGAGAGGGGTTAAAAGAGACCTCCAAGTCAGCTGAATTTACCATAAACTAGATCATACAACTCTCAAACATACAGGCAACCTCTCAGTTGTAGCCTTGCCCAACATAAAACTGAACAAAGGAGTTTTAATTTGTAAACCTCTTGCTTGTTCCTATTAGCACTCCTGTCAGCAAGACAGAAGCCTAATTGTGCAAATTTTAAATATCTGTACAAATTAGTTTAAGGCAGCTAGAAGTCTCACAGAATATATATTAGCTCTACAAGCTCTTTGTTATGTCTGTTTAAAAATTACCTCCTCTGAAAATGATGTAAATTTTGGTAAGTGTAGGTTAAAATAAGGTATCCTGTTTAATTTTTTGTTTGTATAACTCAGGAATGACAAGCTTTTAACTCCTTTTTTCCCCTACCAGAGTTTTATTCACAATAACCCGTTACCTTCTACTTTTGTGATGAGTTTTTAAAATAGTTAGTGTTTGAGCCCTAGAATGAAGAGTGTAGGCTACTAAACAGAAACTTATTATAAACCTTCATTGGATCAAAGCAACTTTTACATCAAATTGAATTTGTATGTGAAAGTTGCTTCTGTTTGCTTTTCAGGTTTAGAGTAGCCAAGTTTTTAAGGATGTCTCCAAAGTAGCCACACAGAATCATAGAGTGGTTTGGGTTGGAAGGGACCTTAAAGATAATTTAATTCCAACCCCCTGCCATGGGCAGGGACACCTCCCACTAGCCCAAGTTGCTCCAAGCCTCATCCAACCTGGCCTTGGACAGTTCCATGGATGGGGCAGCCACAGCTTCTCTGGGCAACCTGTGCCAGGGCATCACCACCCTCACAGCAAATAATTTCTTCCCAATATCCAATCTAACCCTGCCCTCTGTCAGTCCTTTTCCTGTCACTACTTGATGTGTCACTGCACTAACCTTTCATATTTTATGGATAATGTGGCTTGTCCAGCCTAGGAAATACCCTGGTAATGACACCCTATGGTTCAGGACACACGCTCTGCTTCTCCATTTGCAGAATGTTTATTGGGATGAAGTGAAAGCAACTTAAATTTAGCAACCACAGCATGTAAATGCATTCCAATCCTGACAGCACTCTTGGCTTTTTTGGAAAGGCTACATATAAAATAACAACCCAATCCTACACGAAATTTCCCTGGCAAGTTTTACAACAACATGGAAATAAATTCACCTCCTTTCTCCAATCGACTAACGTGACTATTCCATACGGGAATGTGCAAGCTTTCCATCAGCAAGTATGAAAAATAGACTGTAATATGTTAAAAAACTAAACCAAAGCATGTCTCAGTCAATGTTGATTATGTTGGCCTCTTGCAAAGTGGCAAGCGAAGTCGTACTTGTTTTTACACTTACACCCGCAGATGTTGCACTGGAAAGGATTTTCAAATCCATGACACCCCATGTGAATTGTGTAAAGGATATTGTCTGCAAAGTACATGTCACAGTGCGGGCAGTGATGCAGAAGCTGAGGGTCCTGGACTGGGAGGGTTGGAGCCGGAGTGCTTGGCTGGCTGTTGCTTATACTGGGAGTACTGGTGTGGGCGCTGCGGTCGCTGCTGGGCCCGGCCACGGGACTATAGTTCCTTTGATTTTGTGGAGGCCGAGGGTCTGGGCTGGTTGGAGATGAGTTTTGAGGAATATTTGCTGACACAGATGAAACTACCGCAGGTGCAGCAGGCTGCTGGATCATGAAAGGCTTTTCGTCCTGACAGGAAACAACATCAGGAGAGGCTGGATTTTGGTTTTCAGGTGGCAAGCTGGACAACTGTCCAGCCAAGGTGGAGAGCTGGTTCAAAGGATTATCCACCATGAGGTCTTGTGGGTCTCTTGGCAACCCTCCGCTCTGAGTCGTTTTTGCCATGCCCTCGTACGCCTCAGTCTGGATATTTGGGATTTCGTGGGTGAAGTCATTAAGGTAGTCTGGTTTCTGCACCACCATGGAAGGCGGGCTCAAATTAATTAACGCCCTTCTGCTGTACCCCAAATTGCTGGTCTTCTTCTGCAAAACCCCCCACATTTTCTTGCTGCTCAGGGAAGACCTCGTACCCTTGATCGGCACCATCTTGTGCTTGCGCCGCCGGTGGTGGGACAGGTTGCTCCTGTCGCTGCAGCGGAAGGAGCACAGTTCACACTTGTAGGGCTTCTCCCCGGTGTGGGATCGCATGTGGGCCTCCAGGTGACGCTCATAGGCCGAGGCAAAGGGACACAGATGGCACCTGTG
>NW_020958757.1:4451-12328 GCF_003031625.1 Empidonax traillii | reverse complement strand
AGTGATTCTAGAATTAGACTCTTCCACCCCATAAACCAAGCTTATAACCTGTAAAAGCAATGTCCAACAACCAAGGTTTATTGAGTCCTCTTTGGCCCCACTGAGTCCTCCATGGCCATTGTGAAAAGATGAAATGTATATTTATGGTAAAATAAGCAAGATATAACTCCATAAAGGGGCAGTAATTAATAATTATGTACCAGTAACAGTGTGTGGTATACCAAGAGACAAATTCTTTGCTTTAATAAAATTACACTGTATAGACAAAAGCGAAAAGCCCTGGATCTCATGCCTCTTCCATCCCCTCTCTAATCTGTGCAGCTTCTACTGGTTCAAGAACTACCAAGACCTGTTGAAGGCTAAAATAGAAAATGGAGATTGAATAATGACAGAGATTTTCCAAGGGTGAGATCTGTGAGTATGATTAAAAATCCACTGGCATCCTACAGGCAGTTAAACATGAGTGGACAGAGGACTGGAGGACATTCCTGGTTTTGCATAGAGAGAGCAATCCTGAGTTGTCAGGAGTGGATGGAGCAGATGACCTCAGATGGCTTTTGCCATCTCTAATTTTAATGAGTTCTAGAGCTGCTTAGAAATACAGAGACACATATTTAAAAGATTCATGAGCTTTGCACACCCAAGGAATGCTTTAGCTGTCGTGACATTCTGTAATAGTCTTGGCGCAGAGCGAGGCAGGAAAAGCAAACCAGCAAACCATCCTCTTGGCCTGAATTTGCCAGAAAAATCTCTGCTTTCTCCTCATTGATGAAAGTTGTCATTTCTCCTGTAGTTCCCAGTGTGTGTCCCTGGCAGGGAGAAGGGAGAAGGAAAGGGGGGCGGGGGGGGGGGGGGGGGGGGGGGGAAAAAGAATTAAAAAAAAAAAGAAAGAAAAGCTCAAATTCTAAAAGTCATCATAACAAACTTGCCGCTGAGTGAAGTTGCTGTTTGGCTGAGCGTGGTGACTGCTGTGCTGTGACAGATCCTGTCAGGGAGGCACTGCCCCAGCTTGCAGGTGTAAGCATGACCTATCAAACTGAATGGGAGCTGACAGAAGGGATTTCTACAACGTGAAACGGAGAGCTGACATGAAAACAGTGACGTGTGAGGGACCGAATCACCGCGAGCGCAACTGTCACAGATGATGTCCAGAGAAATGACAGGAGAATACTAACTTTACTTGATGTCAGTTTAGTTGTCCTTTGTGTTTGGAAGAGTAACTGCTAGGAAGGGAAAAATTTTTAAAACACACGGTGGGGGGGGAAAAACCAGCAAAAAAATCCACATGCACAACTATTTCAGCTCAACATCCAAAGCAGTTTTTATGTCTTCTCACAATATTATCAGCATAGGCAATTTTATTTGTTGGATTTTGTTGTCATGCTCTCTTCTGGCTAGGCTTTGTGTAAACTACTTTAAGACTGAGATTTTATTTAGTCTACTGACAACACCAAGGATGACCTGCTATGACTGCTGCTGTTGGTTAATTACTCCTACTTCTGCAAGGATGAAGTCGGTTACCTTATCACAGCAAAGAGCAAATATTTTTAGAATTTTCTGAGTATAAAAATTAAAACTGTGTTCCAAGATATCTAAAGTTTGTGTCACATTGTGTTACAGACTGTCTGCACTGGAAAACATATCTGTTTTTCCTTCTAACATGCTTTCGTGTAGCTCATCAACTCTCTGGGTCAGGAGCAATCTCGTCCTTGCACTTTTTCAAGTGCAATAAAATCTCTAAAACAAGCATCTCCAGGATGTGTTTCATGGAAATAGTTTCACTGTAGAGTAGAAATGGCTTTAGCATGTTGAGATTACAATAAATACATAGAACCCTTGATGTTGCCATAGATAGAACATGACCAGGAGTGGTGATGCTGGACAGATGCTAAATACACCATAGTTCAAGAGAGATGAGACTAACCATGAGCTTACCACTGCCTCTGCCTGTGCCAGGTGGGATGACAGGATGGGCAGGAAGGCAGCGAGGTGTGAGGGTAGTCCCTGAGGCAGGAAACATGGTTCCCACTTCTCCCATATTTCTGTTTTTTTACCAGAACACCAAACATGTTTCTCCAACCTCTAAAGTAAAATGGACTCTCAAGTATTTCCTTTCTCTGTGACCAGAGTGCCCTGAAGTAGATCCAGTTCCATATACTGTGATTCTGTGAATGGGGAATAGCAACTAGAAGTTGTTTTCTCTGACCTTGGGTAAGTCTCTTTTTCTGTCTCCACCTGCTCTCCACTGGATATCAGCTGCTGGAGGCAGAGATTCATTATCCTTGTGAGCCAGATTCCAAGTCTGGAGAAATCTGTAGGAGTATTTCCATTGACATCTCGGGGCTCTGGACCAGCCCATCAGAAATTGTGCCATGGCTCGTTCAGCTGGGGCACAATTGCATTTGAAGCCTTCAAATGCTCCCACGTTGTAAATAATAGTCAACATCTCATCAAATTAATTCAGCTGGTTATCAAATCAGATCTGATCAAAGCCTGGAATATTTGTTTATAAACACTGTCTCCTTATTTTCATTTGTTTTAATTGAGGAGGGAAAAAAAGCCAAAATTTCACAAATGTCTCAGAAGGTGGAATTATGGAAGAAATTCTTTCCAGAAAAATTAAAAACCTTACTAAAACTCCATTTTTCCAAAAAGCTTGAAAAGCCTTTTTTTCAGATGAATAACATATTGAAGTAAAACAGACAAAATTATTAAATTTGAAACTAATGAAACAGTGTCAAATTATTCTTGATGTGCTGGATTTTGTTGAGTTAATGTGCATCAACAGCATATTAGAATTAAGTGAAACCTCCCTTTTCTGACAGAAAATGATTTTATCCACAACCAATTGAATCTTTTCTAACACAAATGAATTCTGATCATGGAACAATTCACATAAAATAGGACAGGTGATCAAAGGTCTGACAAATTGCTCAGAAATGCTGAGATTATGTGATAGATTTTCCCTTCTTTGGGAATCACACGCAGATATGGCACCAGCCACAATATGATAAAAGACTTGGAAAAATGAGCTACCTGTAAACATTTCTCATTTGTTATCTTGAGTTTCTGCTACTGTGTGACAAATCATTAGTCCTAGTGTAAGGCAAGCTTTAAAAATGTAATTACTTAATCATGCAGTTAGTTCCCCATCAATCCTACCAGCACTTGTTCTTAACTAGCTTTAAAGAACAGAATTAGGAGTAATTTGTAAGCAAAAGTAATTGAGGAAAGGCTGATATTGCCAAGGTGTTGACAGCACTGCACATGGTGTTGTTTCTTTTAATTCCCCAGCAAAGCAGTGGTCTGCAAACTTTGCTGAACAGCACTGGTGGCTGGTGTAGCCTTAATCACATCCCAGTGTCCAAAAGTGAGGTCAAGAATGGGGATTTTCCTCATTTTGTGTCACCATCTTCAGGGGTGGCAAAAAGGAGGCATGGGATGAAGAGAGGATGGGTCCATGAGGTCTGGATATTAGGCTTGTAATTAATCCTGTTTGGTTTTCAGAGATCTTAGCATCAGGAACAGCACTGACCCAGAAAAGGGAAAGCATATGTTGAGAGCAAGAAGAATCAGAGCTTGTAGTCAGGGAATGTTAAATTTCATAAAACTCCAGGGGATCTAAAGTAGGGTAAACTAGAAATGGGTGGTGAATGGAAACTTTTTAATGTGATCTGTTTCACTGGAGAATGTAGATTTGTCAAAGCTTGAACTGTCAGAAGGAAAGAAAAAGTATTTTTAACTCTTTTTTCACCTGTGAATATTCTGAAAAATGATTTGAAATTATTCAAGGGTCCCATTTTGTCATGCCCAAGGATGAAAAAGCCTACTGTCCTGATTTTAATCAATTTGTGAACCACATTGTCTGCATGTATCGAAAGCAGTGTGGCTGGAAGGACCAAGGAAGTGATTGGCCCTCTGTGCTGACACTGTTGAGAACACACCTTGAGTTCTGTGTGCAAGTTCTGGGCCCCTCACTTCAGGAAAGACACTGAGGTGCTTGAGCAAGTCCAGAGAAGGGCAACAGAGCTGGGGAAGGGTTTGGAGAGTCAGTCATATGAGGAGCAGCTGAGGGAGCTGGGGGGGCTCACCCTGGAGAAAAGGAGGCTCGAGGGGGACCTTCTTACTCTCTGCAACTCCCTGACAGGAGTGGGGAGTCAGAGGGGGTGTCAGGCTCTGCTCCCAGGAAATAAGGGACAGGACAAGATG
Organism: Empidonax traillii; assembly: GCF_003031625.1. NCBI lineage: Eukaryota > Metazoa > Chordata > Aves > Passeriformes > Tyrannidae > Empidonax > Empidonax traillii. The sequence continues at coordinate 8,119 of NW_020958757.1, read as the reverse complement.
ACATATCCTCAAGCTGTGCCAGGGGAGGTTCACGTTGGACATCAGAATTTCTTCATCCATCAAGAATTTCTTCATGGAAAAGGTGGTGAGTCTTTGGAAGGGGCTGCCCAGGGAGGTGATGGAGTCCCCATCCCTGGAGGTGTTCAAGGAATGACTGGATGTGGCCCTCAGTGCTCTGGGCTGGGTGACAAGGTGGGGATAGGTCACAGGTTGGACTCGATGATCTTGGAGGTCTTTTCCAACCTTAATGCTTCTGTGATGTTCATTCTATCTATCTATCTATCTATCTATCTATCTATCTATCTATCTATCTATCTATCTATCTATCCATCCATCCATCCATCCATCCATCCATCCATCCATCCATCCACCTACCTGTCTATCCATCCATCTACCTTTCCAGCACAATCCTGAAATAGTCAAAATTAAAAGCAATACTTTAAAAACTATAAGTTCAATTAATTTTGGCATTCTTGTTCTTGAAATAACAGTGGAGCTAGCTGGAAATAAGTCTAGCTGTTCTGAAAGGTAGTCAATTAAAAAATATTTATGAAATCAGATAGGGAAATTAAACATGAGATTTATTTCTGGAGGGAAAAAAATCTCTCTACAGATAGCTTTGCTACCAAGATTTTTACTTCTTGGAATGACTGTTTCCATGCAGGATGCTGCATATGGTGGTAGACTATTCAGAAAGATTCCTTTACCCCTGCCACGTATGGTGCCATGTATGGAGAGAAAGACTGAGGACAGCCAAGTCAAATGGCAACAAATCAAGGAATTTTCCAGAGGAAACTTATCTGCCTTTTATCAAGTTGTTCATGGAAACTAATGTCAAGATGTGTCTCTTCTGAAAACTGGCTATTTCTTTTAGGGAAATTTGGTCCTAATTTTGGAGGAGGAGGTGTTGGATCAGTTTTCACTGGTTTGCAGCACCCAGAAAGACAGAATGAAATCAGGAAAGAAAGAAATTAAGAGTTTTCTGATACTGTGATCTATGCCCTTGCAAGTGCTTGCAGGGGTACAATGGAAGAGAGTGGTTTTTTTGAGAAAAGAGAATCCTTCTGGTCAGGGGTGAGGGGTGGAGAAGGGTATTCAAAGGGAATGTGATCTGAGGAAGAAAGTGGAAATGGTTTGTGAAGGTTAAAGTTCGGTGCAGAAGGTGTCTCTACCCCAACTTAACTGAAACTAATTAAGTGTGATTGCAACACATTTCTTTTCAATAATTGTGCCTGTGGGTTTATTTAGGACATAAAGTTGAAGGATCTCTGAAGGCACTGTGCTCGTGACATCTGATCCGATCACAGCATGTTTGTGTTTAGCCCTCTCTTGTCTTCACCAAGGGCTGAGAAATTTAATAGGAACCATGTGCTCAGCTCATCTTAATAACTTCAAAATCACTCCAAACTCCTGATATTTGCAAATCCTGCCTTTATACCATACACTTGTCTTGGCTGGGAGTTGCAAATAGGGGAGGGAACAGAAGGAAAGTTACTTGACAGAAAAAGGGGAAATGGCTTCAAACTTCCAGAGGGTAGATTTGGATGAGATATTAGAAAGAAACTCTTCCCTGTGAGGGTGATGAGGCCCTGGCACAGGCTGCCCAGAGAAACTGTGAATTCCCTATCCCTGGAAGTGTTCAAGGCCAGGTTGAACAGGGCTTGGAGCAACCTGGTCTACTGGAAGGTGTCCCTGCCCAAGGGATTGGAACTGGTTGGTCTGTGAGGTCCTTTCCAACCCAAACCATTCCATGATTCTATGAAGCACTGCACACTCACAGCTGCAGTGGGATGTTTTGCATAGTGGCCGTTCAAAGTGATGGAGGAAATCATGCCAAGCAGTGCACTCAGGTAATTGAACTTCTCCTTTTCTTTAGAGATATTGTGTGGGTGGACCATGATTTTCCTTTGTTGTTTTAGCCAGCAGGTATTTCAGCAACAGAAACAACATTTTTTGCCTGTAGGGTTTTTGCACAGCAGATCAGGGTGTGAATAGTTTTTTTCTTATGATGAACTGAATGAGGACAAGCTTACATTACTTTCTTTAAGACAAAAGTAAAATCTCTCAGTTCAGTCCTTGAGTCGGTGCCATGTTACTCAGCACTGATCTGGGAGCTGTATAATCCTGTTACTGAAGCCCTGGATGAGGAGTGAAAAAATGCCATCAATTTTTAATGTGTATTAAGTGATGCTCCAAATGCTGCTACAAAAACCATTGCTGATGCCCTTTAGCCTCTCCAGCTTCTTCAGGAACAACTTGTGAAGAAGTTGAATATTGGCCAGTTTCCCAACCTACTTAAAAGACTTCTTTGAGGGAAATAGGAGTGTGACAGATAAGAGCTGCTGTGACACAACTGTCACAGAATCATAGAATGATTTGGATTGGAAGGGGCCTCTGGAGATCATCCAGTCCAATCTCCCTGCTAAAGCAGGTTCACCTGGAGCAGGTTGCACAGGACTGTGTCCAGATGGGAATATCTCCAGAGAAGGAGACTCCATAATCCCTCTGGGCAGCCTGTTCTAGTACTCTGACACCCTCATAATAAAGAAATTTTTCCTCATATTCAGATGGAACTTCCCATGTTAAAGTTTTTGTCTGTTACCCCTTTTGCTTTTGCCAGAAATCACTGAAAAGAGCCTGGCCTTTAATGCTTGGTCCACCTGACTCAGATTGGGATTAAAAATGGTGGAACGAATCTCCTTTTCATGTTAGACAGCTAAATATTGGATGCCTAGATCTAGTGTTTTCAGGTTTGACTTTTTGTGCCTATAGATAAAAACTAAGAAGTTGAGAGAGCTCTTTAGCTGTCTCAGAGACCGATGTTAGGAAGGGACAAGGCCCTGTATCCAAGGTTCTCTTTTCTCTGACTGAAAGCACTCTTGAGTGCCTAGCTGAGACTCAGCACATCCTAAACAGGATGAGAAGAAAGAGATTTGAGTGCTTTAATCCATCTCTTACTCAAAAGTAAGACCTTAGCTTCCAGTGGAAAGGGAGGTCTCTCCCAATTTTGCAGTGACATGTATTTGTAAAATCAAACCAATTTTGCAAATACCCTTTCTGGTGGTTCACTGTGCAGCATTAACATTTTGTATTCAGCAGCATACAAGGCATCTGAGGAAAGATGAGCCAAATTCACACATCCCAAACCTTGGAAAAGGGCAAAGTGAACCAACCCCACAGAAACCATTTGCTCCTCACGAGCTCTCACCCCAGAATCTCTATCTTCTAACCTCTGTCTGTAAGGATGGGTCTTGTTTAACAACTGCATAATGTGATGGTACTGTGTATTTAATAAAAGTACTGAAACTGCTTCATGGTGCCACAGATTCACTTGCTGAACATGTCATGAGGCAAAATTTTATAGGCATTGTAAAATCTTTTTACCACACACAGCTGCATTACCCAAAATTACTCAAATCTGCAGGGCATCTGAAACACACACTACAGCAATAATAGGCTTTGCTGCTTAAAAAGTGATTATGACTAATGCACAAAAACAATTATCACCAAGCTTAATTGCAGAGAATTAAGCACAGAATATATATGTACATAAGTATGCACACACATACATATATATATGTGCATATATATCACATTCCATATCTAGTTTCTTACTAGAAAAGAGGATGTAACAAAAGTAAAGATGAGGAGAATATGGGTAATTCTGA
>NW_020958757.1:0-2339 GCF_003031625.1 Empidonax traillii | reverse complement strand
GGTTATAGCCAGGTGGGGGTTGGTCTCTTCTCCCAGGCAACCAACAATAGGACAAGGGGACATGGGCTCAAGCTCTGCCAGGGGAGGTTTAGGTTAGATGTTAGGAAGAAATTCTTTACAGAGAGGGTAATCAGGCATTGGAACAGCCTACCCAGAGAGGTGGTGGATTCACCATCCCTGGAGGTTTTTTAAAGCAGAGATTGGATGTGGCCCTTAGTGCCATGCTATAGTAATTGCAGTTGGATCAGGGGTTGGACTTGATGATCTTGGAGGTCTTTTCCAACCCAATCTATTCTATGATTCTATGACACAAAAAGCACGTATTGACATGAAGATCAACAAAGCACAGGCTTTCTGCTGGGATGCTCTAAAGGCATGTATTGCTTTGGATGGGTTTATTATTTTCTAAATAATTAGAATGTCAAAAATTTGGGGCCCATAATGATGCTGCAATATTTATATTTTATTAAAGATTAATTTAATTTCATCTACAATTGAGGCATGTGGCAATAGCTCAGCAGCTGCCAGAGGGAAAGGCAGACTCCTTCAGAAGAAAATTTACCCCACATCTCTTAGATGTTTCTCTCCAGATGGGACAAATTTCCTTCTGGATGTGCACATCCTCCACTATCAACCATTAAGGGAGCCCAGATGACTTGCTTGGAATGCATGCCTGGTGCTTTAATGATAAAATTAAGGAATGACTCACACTCACAGACTTGGAGTTTGTTAAAGGAGGATAGCACTTCCAAAGGACCAACAAAAGTTAAAGGGAATTAGGTGTTTAAAGCCAAACTAGATCAGGGCTGGTTCTCCAAGAGAAATAATAAAGTTGTGGTTTGGGTTTTTTTCCATCAGAAGTGCAAAACACAGCAGCCTTCGAGTAAATATAAGAATTTTTGGCTGCCGTTTTCTCAAACTTTAAATTTCTAAAAGACACCATATTTGTAAGAAGAAAGTGCCAATTTATCATCAGTAAAAAGCCACAGAATTAATTTATAAACCATAAGCCAAGGAAGTCAATGGGAATTAGGTGTCTGAAGTCAATTTTGGGTAGATCTGGGCTGATACCAAATTGCACAGGTGCAATAAGCTCTGTCTTACAGGGGAATTCACAGTCTTGGTTTTCCTGCCTGGCTCTGGGAAATAGTTAAGGAGTAAACTTTGATGCACTTCACGCAGGACCACGTATGGAAAACTACCTGAATTTACCAGTAAGGCAGAACAAGAACCATTTGCCTTGTTTATATAGTCAGTGTCCCAGTTTTTGGAAGCATCAAGGGACAGCACTGTTTGAGCAGGAATCACCCTTAAAAATAACCACAGTGGAAAGAATTAACCAGACACACAAATTATTTTTATTTTTAATTTCTGTGATATCACTTCTATAATAACTTGCCTGGATTACAATGTTGTTTCTGGGAAGTCCATCACTGTATTTACAGTAGAAGAGCTTAAAGTTTTCAGATATAAACCAGCACTCCACATAACCAAGTGCTAAACGGACACTGAAGAGAGAAACAGGCCCTACTCTAACATGACATTTTTGTTAGCTAGAACCACATCTTGAACTTTTGAAGGATATTTTAAATACTGACATTCAGCTGTCTGAAAACCAGAGGGAAACTTATGTAAAACTTTTGAAATTTAAAGTGATGCTTTTTTTTATTTTCATAGAATTTGAAACATATCTGTACAAGCTTTTTCAATTTCATGTTCACGTTACATTTGAAAAATTAATTCCATGGCTTTTACTGGTGACAAACTGGTGCTTTCTTGCTGCAAATCTGGTGTCTTTTAAAGATTCAAAATTTGAGAAAATGTCAACAGAAAAATAGGATATTTTACTGAAATGCTGTGTTCTGCATTTTTGATGGGAAAAAAAAATCGAGAAAAGAAATTATTAGCTCTCTAGGAGAACATCTGTTTGTGATTGACTTAAATCATTAGTCTGGTGTTTTGTTTTGGTGTTTTTTTTTCTCTTGAGACCCGATCTTCAAGCTTGTTTCTATCCTTCCTAATAAAAATCTCCGATTTTCCTCTATCAGTTCTGAAGAGACCAAAGTGCTCCATTTTCAAAAGGGGCAGAAAATAGCAGTGATTGAGTTGAGCTCCACACCTCTGAATAGAAAACAGAGATTTTTTTTTTTTTTATGGAAAGCAGCCACAGCTGCACATAACAACATGCATTAGTGCATCTTGCAGGGAAATGAAATCGAACAGCAAGACACGATCATAAGCCTATCTTGGAGTGAAGTCAATTTGTCCAGTAAATATTGTGGCATTAACAGTTTTATTTGTTGATCATTTCTGATGTTAATGGTAATGGGCCCCTTTGG
>NW_020958756.1:7613-12338 GCF_003031625.1 Empidonax traillii | reverse complement strand
CCCCCCCGGCCGCCCCTCCCCCACCTGGTTGGCCTCCATCCATCTCGCCGCCTCCTGCACGTGGTGGAACTCGACGAAGGCGAAGCCGCGGCTCTGACCTGGAACGGGCGGGGGGTTGGGGGGGCACCCAGGGACCCCCCTTGTGTGGGGAAGAGACCCCCTGGGTGCTCCCAGGACCCCCCTGGGCCCCCCTGGAATCCCCTGGGTTGGGTTTTGGACGCCTCTGGGACCCCCCAAAGAAACCTAGGAGCTCCTACGGACCCCTCTGAGCCCTCTGGAGAGTCTGGGCACCCCCGGGTGCCCCCTGGGAAGGGCTCAGCATCCCTGAGTGCTCCTGGGGAAGGGCCTGGCACCCCTGGGTGCCCCTAGGGCTGAATATAGGCACCCCTGGGTGCCCCCAGCTTTGGGTTTGGCACCCCTGGGTGCCCCCTCTGCGTGGCACAGCACCCCTGGGTGCTCCTGGAAGGGCTCCAGCACCCCTGGGTGCCCCTTGGGTGAGGAAATGGCACCCCTGGGTGCCCCTGGGGAGGTGATGGGCACCCCTGGGTGCCCCCCAAATCTGGTGCAGCACCCCTGGGTGCCCCTAGACATGGGACCAGCACCCCTGGGTGCTCCTGAAGAAGGGACTGGCACCCCTGAGTGCCCCTGGGGAACAGGACCAGCACCCCTGGGTGCTCCTAGAGACAAGATGGGCACCCCTGGGTGCCCCCCAATTTCAGTACAGCACCCCTGGGTGCTCCCTAGGTATAAGACTGGCACCCCTGGGTGCCCCTGGGGATGGGATGGGCACCCCTGGGTGTCCCCCAAGTCCAGATCAGCACCCCTGGGTGCTCCTAGAGATAAGACTGGCACCCCTGGGTGCCCCTAAGGAACAGGACTGGCACCCCTGGGTGCCACCAGGGAGAGGACGGGCACCCCTGGGTGCCCCCTAAGCATGGTACAGCACCCCTGGGTGCTCCTTGGAAGGGACAGGCACCTCTGGGTGCCCCTGAGGATGGGACTGGCACCCCTGGGTGCCCCCTAAAGCTGGCAAAAGCACCCCTGGGTGCCCCTGGGGAACAGGACCAGCACCCCTTGGTGCTCCTAGAGAGGGGACAGGCACCCCTGGGTGCCCCTGGGGATGGGACCAGCACCCCTGGGTGCCCCTGGGGACAAGATAAGCAGCCCTGGTACCCCCTGAGTCCGGTGCCACACCCCTGGGTGTCCCTAAAAACAAGCCTGGCACCCCTGGGTGTCCCCTAAGCCTGACAGAAGAACACCTGGGGAACAAGAACAGCACCCCTGGGTGCTCCTAAAGATGGGAGAAACATCCCTGGGTGCCTCTGGGGACAGAATCAGCCCCCCCTGGGTGCCCCCCAGCATGGGCAGGACAGGAACCCAAACCCCCCCAAGGGATCCAAGTGTCTGGGTGTCCCCCCACCCATACCCCAAAACGGAGCCGGGTGCCCACCCCCCCCCCACAGCAGGGCCCAGATGTGGGGGTGGTCCCAGATGTTCAGAGAGGGGTCAGGACGTGCAGGAGGAGCCCAGGTGGGACTCACCTGAGGACTTGTTGCGCATCAGCCGCACCTCGCGGGGCTGCACCCCCTGGGCCTGGAGCTGTGCCCGGATCTGGGGGGACACGGGGGGGACACAGAGACGGCACCACATCAGGAGGAACACAGGGAGAACTCCAAACACCCCAACACCTGCCCAGGTCCCACCCAAGAGTCCCTGGAGTGTCTCCAGTGGGGTCCCACAGATCTCCACCCTGAACTGCCAGTACTGTGGGGGCGTGGCCTAAGGAAAGTAGGGCGGGGCCAAGAGGAAGGGGCATGACCACACCCATGAGTGAGGCCTGGGGGCGGGACAAGGGGGCGTGGCCAGTGCAGGGGGCAGGGCCAATCCTTCCCACGGACACTCAGGAGCCCCTGGTGCAGGGCCCTGGGCGGGGCTCAGGGGGCGGGGCCAGGCTGGATTGGGGTGGGGCTGCTGTGGGGCGGGGCTGGGGGCGGGGCCACAGTGGGGGTTTGGGGTTGGGGTTGGGGTTGGGGGACTCACATCGTTCTCGGTGGCCGCCTGGGGCAGCATCCTGAGCATGACGATGGTGCTGGCGCGCGGCTCCTCCTCGGGGCCCTCCCGGTAATCCTGGTCCCGGTAGTCGCTGTCGGCACCGAACGGCAGCGCTGGAGCCACGGGGGGGTCCCGGGGAGGGTCCCGTTTCCGGGGGGGCTCCGCAGCCTCGTAGGATGCCTGGAGGGTGGGGGGGGTAAAGGTGTTAGGGAGGATCACAGCACCCACCACGGGGTGACCCAACACCCCCTCAGGGTCTGACACCCACCTGTGGGGGGGTCCCGGGCGCGGGGGGCCCATCTGGGGGTCCCCCGTAGCCCCGATAGTCCATGTCGCGATAGTCGTGGTCCCGCTGGGTGCGGGATCCGTCCTCGGGGGGCGCCGGGGCCCCCCCGTAACGCCCCGTGCGGTCCCCGCGGCCGCCCCTGTGGACAGCAGAGGGGTGGGGGGTCCTCAAGTCCTCTCCAGCCTCAGGGGTCCCCAACGATCGCTCCCCTGAGGGTCCCCAAAGCTCCCCCCCAGGAACACAAGTGGCCCCTCAGTGGCCCTCAGTGAAATTACCTCCCGTTGGGGGTGGCCAAATGTCCCCATACGTGTCCCCTGTGAGGTCCCCAAGTGTTCCCTCCCCTCTGAGGTCCCCAATATCACTTTGCCACCTGCAGGGTCCCCAAAATATCACATTTTCCCCCATAGAAGGTCCATGAGGGTCCCTCGAGAGGCCCCCAAATGTTACTCCCCAGATCCTCGGTTTTGGGGTTCCCTCGAGGCTCCCCTACCTGCGCTCATACTCCATGGCACCAGCACCTGTGGGGGCGGTGACTGGTCAGACTGGGAGGGACTGGGAAGGGCCACTGGAGGTGGTCACTGGAAGGTTCTGCGTTTAACTGGAAAGGATCTGAATGAATCGATGATGTACTGGGAGCGACTGAGAAGGTCACTGGACAGTTCTGTAACAAACTGGGAAGAGTCCAGGGAATAACTGCGAGAAAAATGGAATGAATTGGGAATCACTGGGAGCTGCAAAATCAAAGGTGGGGGAGGGCCCCGTGATGCCCCGCCCCCTAATTACCATACAAGGCGCGCTCAACCCTGGGCCCTACCCCCTCCCCATCAGCGCGGGGGGCTCTGGTCAGCCCCTCCCCTCCCGGTAATCCCAGCGCTGCCGGTCATCCCTGCCCCTCCCCGGTAACCCCGCCCCTCCCGTTCGGCCCCGCCCTACCGAGCTGCCCGGACCTGCCCGCGCGGCGCCGCCGCCGCCGCTGCCGAGGGGCCAAAATGGCGACGCCGCTCCCAGACCGGCCCGGCCCGGCCCGCGCGCCCGCCCCCGCCGCGCTCCCATTGGTCAGAACTCCCGCCCATCTCCTCTCCTCCCCTCGCTATTGGTCTTCGCTTCGAAAGGCGGGGCTGACCGAGAATGAGGACGGAAAGGGGGCAGGGCGAGGCGGTAACGACGGACTGTGATTGGCTCCGCGGCGCTATGGGCGGGGCGATGCCCTGGGACGCTGTTCCGATTGGGTGGGAAGGGCGGGAAGGGGCGGGTCGGAGCGCAGGGGAAGATGGCGGCGCTGGCGCGGGCGCTTCGGGCGCTGCGAGCTCTGCCCGGCGGGGCCCGGGGCCGCTCCGCGGGGCCCACCGGGGCCGTGGCGCTGCCGCGGCCGCTCGGCGCTGACCCGCACGAGGAGGAGCACATGGCGGCGGCGCAGAGGAAGGTGGGCGGGGGCGGGCGGGCCAAGGGCAAACCGTGAGGGACCGGGCTTTTAGGGTGGGGGCGTGGCCTCACAGAGCGGAGCTTCGGGGGCGGGGCTTGGGAGTGGGTGGGGTTTCCATAGCAGCAGGCGGTGGGGGCGTTTCTTTCTCCAAGTGGACGTGGTTCATGCGTGGGGGCGGGGCCACGCGCTGGGGGCGGGGCTTTGAGGGGCTCAGTGGTGGAGCAATAGTGTGGGCGGAGCTTGTGTTCGGGGCGGGGCCTCATACCAGGGGCGGGGCTTTGTAGGGGCGGAGCCCGGTGGGGGTGGGGGAGGGGAGACACATTTGGGGGTCTGTGGGAAGGAACCAGAGGCGGGGAGGGACGTATTTGGGGGATCCCTGGGGGGGCTCAAAAGACGGACCCCTCAGTGTTCCCCCCCCTCCGCAGAATCCCGACTATCATGGCTTCTCCGATGAGCCCGACGTGGACGTGCTGAACATGCACGCAGTGTTCTTCACCGGCGTTTCTGTCGCCATCGTCCTGGGCTCCGTGTTCCTGCACTATCTGCCCGACTACGGGTCGGTCAGGGGGGCTCCGGGAACCCACCCTGGGGTGAAGGGGATGCTGAGGTGGCCCCAGGAGGGTTGGGGAGACCTATAGGGAGTGTGTGGGGGCTTCCAGATCTGCTCTTGGGGTCTGAAGGGAGCCATGGGGGGGTATCTGGGGCTCCCGGGGGGTCATGGGGTGTCTCTTGGGATCTGTGGGTGTAGGGGGCTCCTGGGGGGTCCTGGACTGTCTGTTGGGGTCTGGGGGGGCCAGAGGCATTCAAAGCAGCCCTTGAGGGGATTTGGGGATCCCTGAGAGCCCTTCTGGAGCCCAGGGCGGTCCTGTGTGAATATCAGGTTTCCTGGCAGCCCTCAGGGGGAACCGTGGGCTGGATGGGAGTCTAGCGGGGACCCTGGGGACTTACAGGGTGTCGTGGGAGG
>NW_020958756.1:6211-7338 GCF_003031625.1 Empidonax traillii | reverse complement strand
TGGGGGGGCCAGAGGCATTCAAAGCAGCCCTTGAGGGGATTTGGGGATCCCTGAGAGCCCTTCTGGAGCCCAGGGCGGTCCTGTGTGAATATCAGGTTTCCTGGCAGCCCTCAGGGGGAACCGTGGGCTGGATGGGAGTCTAGCGGGGACCCTGGGGACTTACAGGGTGTCGTGGGAGGCTGGGGGGGGATGGGATCCGTGGGGAACCCGTGGGAGGGTTTGGGGGGCTATAAGGACCTATAGGGACTACCAGGGGGAGGGGGATTTGGGATCTGCGGGGTGTGTGGGACCCCCCGGCTGGGGCTGCCTCCCACGGCTGACCCCTCCCCGCAGGCTGACGCAGTGGGCGCGGCGCGAGGCCGAGATCCAGGTGCGGGAGCGGGAGCGGCTGGGGCTGCCCCTGCTCACCTCCAACTACTACGATCCCGCGCGGCTTTCCCTGCCCCCCCAGGAGTGACCTGGACCCCCACTCCGGGTCTCCGCGGTGCCCCCTGGTCTGTGAATAAAGCGCTGGGTATCGCCGTGTCTCGGTCTGTTACTTTGGGGAACGGGGGGAGGATAAGATAGGACTACATCTCCCGGCAGCCCCTCGGCTCCTTGACGTCATTAGAGTGCGATATCACGTGTTCCTATAATGGCTCCTCTCCCACGTGCCTCCGTGGCCCCTCCCACGGGCCCCTAGAGCCCTTCAGCAGGGAGCTCCCCGTAACTCCCCTTGAGGTTCCCCACACTCCCTCAGGTCCCACATAGGACGCTGTGTGACGCCCCCCTGCAGCCCCTCCTCAGCCCCCCGTGGCTCTCCAGACCCTCTCAGACCCCTGGACCCCTCTAGGTGTTCCTGCATCACCTCAGAGACGCCCCCTGACCCCGCCGCAGCCCCTTGTGATATCCTGTACTCTCTTTATAAGCTTTTACAGTGTTTTCAGTCTGTAATTCCCCATACACGGCCTGCAGGCCCCTATAGATCCTGGTAAGCTCCCATTACACATCCTAACCCCCTTTCAGGTCCCGAAGTCGCCCCCTGTAGCTCCCCCACGGCTCCCTGTGCCCCCAATAAACCCCCCCCCCCCCCTTCCAGACCCCCTCCTGTCCCTCGTGGGCCGCCGTCGGGACCGCGCGCGACGCGC
>NW_020958756.1:0-3161 GCF_003031625.1 Empidonax traillii | reverse complement strand
GGGCCCCGTGAGGATTGGGGTGATGGGGGAGGGGAGCCCATGAGGATTCGGGGGGCATTGGGGGGATTCAGGGGTGCCTGTGAGGATTATGGTCCCCGTGAGCATTCGGGACCCACCCTAACCCCTGTCACAGGTACGTGCTGGGCCACGAGGCCATGAAGCGCATGCAGACCTCCAACGTGCTGGTGTCGGGGCTGCGGGGGCTCGGCGTGGAGGTGGCCAAGAACCTGGTGCTGGGGGGAGTCAAGTCTGTCACCCTGCACGATCCCCACCCTGCGGCCTGGACAGACCTCGCTTCCCAGGTGAGTCCCCTGGGCAGGTAACACACCATGGGCAGGTAACACGTCTTGGGTAGGTAACAGCTGCTGGACAGGTAACAGCTTCTAGAGCAGATAACACCCCCTGGGCAGGTAACATGTCTTGGGTAGGTAACATTTCCTGGACAGGTAACAGTTTCTGGAGCAGATAACACCTCATGAGTAGGTAACACCCCCTGGGCAGGTAACCTTTCTTCTCCATTTCAACCTTTGGCCCAGCCTGCCTCTCAGCTGAGTTGCACCTGGGATAATTCATTTGGGGAAGAGAGTAAATGTCACCCATATTTGTTTTGGGGAGGTATAAGGTTTATTTAGGCCTTAAGTGTTTCCAAGTGTGTGAATATTTCTTGTGGGTCTTGGATGCTGTCTGTGGTGCTTTGATGTTTTCCAGGGGTGTTATCTGTTTTCTGGGTGTCTGAACAGCTCCCAAAGGGAATAAATCCCCCACAGTTGCTCCATTTGGGTCGCTAAATTTCTCCTGTATTCGAGGGTGGGGGTCCTTGGGTGCTGGGAAAGGTTGGGGGACTTGTGTGTGGGTGGGGCTCCCCTGACCCCCCTTTTTCCTCTCGAGCTGTACCTGAAGGAGGAGAAAGTGGGGGTGTCTGAGGGTGCTGGGCCCCCCCTGATCCCCCTTTGCCCCCCCAGTTCTACCTGCGGGAGGAGGACGTGGGGCAGAGCCGGGCGGAGGCGACGCTGCCACGCCTGGCGGAGCTCAACTCCTACGTGGCCGTGACCAGCACGCGGGAGCCGCTGTCCCAGGAGCTGCTGGCGCCCTTCCAGGTACCCCAGGCCAGGTGTGCCCCCCCGGGGGGCAGGTGTGACCCCCCCCAGACAGGTGTAACCCCCCCAGGGTCGCCTGTACCCACCTGGGGGTCCCTTTGCCCCGAAACCCCCCTGATAACCACGTGCAGGAGATGATCCATCCCCTCTCCAGGTGGGTGCCCCAGGTGATACAGGTGACCCTCGTTCCCCCACAGGTGGTGGTCCTGACCAACTCCCCCCTGGAGGAGCAGCTCTGGGTCGGCGACTTCTGCCACAGCCACGGCATCAAACTGGTGGTGGCCGACACGCGCGGGCTCTTCGGGTGAGGGGGCTGGGGGGTCCTTGGGATCAGAGTCTCTTTGTGTCAAGGGGGACTGGATGGCTCTGCAGGGGGGTCCTGAACACGGAGGTTGGTTTTTGGGGTCCTCCACTGACCCTTCCCTTGCAGGCAGCTGTTCTGTGACTTTGGGGACGACATGGTGGTGACAGACCCCAACGGGGAGCAGCCCCTCAGCGCCATGGTCTCCATGGTGACCAAGGTACGGGGTCCCCTCAGCACCTGCTGTGCGTCCTCCCCCCCTTCCCAAGGGTACTCTGGGGGGTTCCTGGGTGTCAGGGTCCCCTCAGCACCCGCTCTGTCCCCCCAGGGGTGCCCCGGGGAGGTGACGTGTCTGGACGAGGCGCGTCACGGCTTCGAGACGGGTGACTTTGTCACCTTCACCGAGGTGGAGGGGATGGAGGAGCTGAATCGCTGCGGCCCCGTCGAGATCCGCGTCCTCGGTGAGCCCTGGGGCTTTTTGATGACGACCCCAGTTACCTGGGGCTGTTTTAGGGAGCGTCTGACACACCTGGGGCCCTTTTTGGGGGTCCTCTGGATGTCAGGGTGGCTTTTTGGGGTGCCCTGGAGCGGGGGTGCCCTGGTGACACCCCTCCCCCAGGGCCATACACCTTCAGCATCGGGGACACCAGCGGGTTCGGGGACTACGTGCGGGGGGGCATCGTCACCCAGGTCAAGATGCCCAAGCACATCCACTTCGTGAGTGGCACTGGGAACTCTGGGGGACACTGGGAGGGCTCTGGAAGGGAGGGAGGGGCAGTGGGAGAGATGGGGGGGACCAGCAGGAGTTGGGGTGGTTCTGGGAGCACTGGGAGGGGGCAGGGTTGTATTGTGCGGCACTGGGGGAGATTGGGGAGGAGTGGGAGGTTGTTGGGAAGGTAATGGGACATAGTGGGGGAGCGATAAAAGAAACTTAGGTGGAAACGCAGGAGGCACTGGTAGGTGGCTGTGGAGAGTTACTGGGGGTTACTGGGTTGTACTGGAGTCACTGACATGCTCAGCTGTTGCTGTCCCAAAAGTGGCTGCCTAAAAGGGGCACTGGGGTGTCGCTGGGTTGCCCTGGGGGTGTTACACTCACCTGTCCTTGTTGCTGTCGCTGTCTCAGAAGCGGTTCCGGGACGCTCTGGCTGAGCCGGAGATGATGGTGACGGATTTTGGGAAGGTCGAGAGACCCTCGATGATGCACTGGGGGTGGCAGGGACTGCACCGCTTCATGCGCCAGCACGGCCGCCCTCCCCGGCCCCGCCACCAGGTAGGGACATGGGGGGACAGCAGGGACGTGGAGGGGACGGTGGGTGGAGGGACTTTGAGGGTGTTGGAGATGTGGAGGCCACCGGGTCCTACCCCAGCATGGCCACCCCTGTGGGCCATGTGCAGCTGCTGGGGACACTGAGGGCGTTGGGTACACAGAGGGCACCGTGGCCCTGCCCGTGTTTGAGGTCATCAGAGGTACTGGCAGCTTGAAGGGAAACGTGGAGTCACCAGGTCCTGCACCAACGGGGATCACCGCCGTGGTCCTGGGGACACTGGGGCCATCAGGGGTGTCAGAGACACTGTGGAGGTTTTTGGGGACACTGGGGGGATCATTGAGGCCATGGAAGCCATCAGCCCCTTCACCCCCACCACCGCTGCTGCTTGTGGCCCCTTGGTGGCTTCCCCAGCTCTGTGTGCCCTCCCAATGCCACGTGTGTGTGTCCCCCAACGCCGTGTGTGTGTCCCCCAATGCCGTGTGTGTGTCCCCCAAC
>NW_020958755.1:8671-12338 GCF_003031625.1 Empidonax traillii | reverse complement strand
GGTGGTTCCAGTCAGCTCAGTGGCACTGGGATAAAGGATAACCAGGATAACTTGGGCACTGGGATAAAGTACAACCAGGAGGAGGCAGGCAGGGTGTGCTAAGGAATTATGGAATCATTCTGGAAAAACCCTCTGAGATCAGCGAGCCCGACCATTCTCCCAGCACCATCAGGGCCACCACTAAACCATGTCCCCAAGGGCCACATCCACACAGTCACTGGACACTCCCAGGGATGGTGATTCCAGCACAGATTCCAGTGCCTGAACATGTAGGATGTGGGATCATGGAATGGTTTGGGTTGGAAAGGACATTAAAGCTCATCTCATTCCGCCCCCATCCATGAGCGGGGACACCTTCCACCATCCAAACCCCATCCCACCTGGCCTTGGACACTTCCAGGGATGGGGCAGCCCCAACTTGGAGTTTGGATGGAGACACTGGAGACTGAGTTTGGGTGGAGGTGAGCCAGACAGGGACTGGGAGACCCAAGCCCCTCCCTCCAGTGCTTCCCTGTGCCTTTGGGAACACAGAGAGCACCTCCCACCCCTTGGCCAGCCTGTGACCTCCTCCCAGGGAGGGCTGAGCCTCTGGACACACGTGGTTTTGTGGGACAGTGTCCCAGGGAGACTGACCCTTGCCCAGAACTGCTGCTCCCAGGATTGAATCCCCTTTGGAGCCTCCTGAGGCCCTTGAGTGTTCTCTGGACTCCCACATCCCGAGTTTTCCCCTTTTATGGGTGTTTTCCCTGGGGTATGCGTAGTCATCTCTCTCCCTTATTATTCCCCCTTCAAGCTCTGAATTACTAGAGAGCAACAAGAAGAAGGAAGAGCTGGAAAAGCAGCTCAGAGAGAGCAATGAAGAGAAAAGGATGCTGCTGGAAGAGATTTCCCAGCTCAAGCGCAGCATCCAGAGCGCCCGGGAACAGAGAGACCCTGGAGAGACCTGGAGGATGAACCCAGGCCTGGAGCAGAGGGAGAGCAGGTCCCTCCCATGGCAGAGCTCAGCAGGCAGTTCAGATGGGAGCCTTAAACAGGTATGGGCAGCTTTGCCACCTGCACCCTGATTTTGGTCACTAATTAGTTCCCCACTAGGGTGGGAAAACCTAAGTGAAGTGGGCTGGAAGCCAGTCCAACCCTTGGGAATTAGGGATGTCTTCATTTCCTTGGGTGGTGCTTTTGAGTGTGGTAGGAACTTGCAGAAAGTCAGTGCATGTGGCAGAAATAAGGGATGTAAATGGGATTTGTTACCCTTTCTTACCCTGTGAGCTGGAAGAGAGAGGCAAGAGTGGGAATCCTTGCCAGGAGGGGTGGGAATGATGGGGGGAACCCAGGATGGGGAGGCTGAGGAGGAGCAAGGATTCTGTGCGAGGGTTTGGATGGGAAGAGAGGGCTGGGTGACCTGTGGGCAGGAGTGGGAGTGGAAAGGAGAGGATTGGAGTTGTGCTGGATGCAAGAAGTAGCAAATCCCTACGGATGGAGCAGAGCAGGACACGAGGGAATGCTGGAAAGGATCCTGATAGAAGTAGGTGAGGGGGAAGAAACCTCACAAAACCTCGTGGATCTCAAGGACAACTGCCACTGCCAGACCCCACAGTGCTGGATCAAGGCCTTTCCCAGCTTGGGGAGTTATCTGGGGATGTACTTAGGAAGGAAAGCTTGACCTTCAGGGGATTCCCTGTAGTTCCAGGAGCAGAGGGAGAGGATACACAGCAGGAATTCAGATCCAGGGGTGACTGGAAGTGATGCTGGGAAGAAGGGCTTTGGTACAAACCAAGCAGAGCTTTTGGTCTGTGTGCCAGGCCCTTGCAGGAAGGTGGAGCTCCAAAAGCCACCCCAGACCGTCGGTGACATCTGGGGGTGTTGGGGCTGTCACAGTGTGTTCCTGCACTGCTGTCAGGACTCCCTGTGTTCCTGTTCCCTCTTGGAGCTGGGCTGGATGTGCTGCTCCTGCTTGGCTGCCTCAGTGAGATTCTGACACAAGAGTTCAGAGTAACCTGGTGGCTTTCTTTGGTTGAAAACGGTCATTTCAACAGGGATTTGTTCCCTCATCTGGGTTTTCTCGTGTTCTCCCTTGACCTCTGGAGTCCTGTTGGCTTCTCTGAGGGGACAGAGAGAGCTGTGGAATCACTGAGCTTGGAAAAGCCCTCTGAGATCACAACCCAGCACTGCCACGTTCACCACAAACCACATCCCCAAGTGGCACATCCACCTGGCTTTTAAACCCTTCCAGGGACACAGAATGCCAGGCTTTGCCCGCCTTCCTGCTCAAATACCCCGAAACACCTTCCTTCCTACCAACCTTTATCCTTCCCTGGGGCTGCTGTCCACGTGACCCGTGCTGTTTGTGCTGCTCCCTCAGGGTGTGCCCGAGGAGAAGTTCCAGCAGCAGGAGGAGAAGCTGCAGCAGCTGCGCCAGGACCTGCGGCGGGTGCAGAACTTGTGCAGCTCTGCCGAGAGGGAGCTCAGGTACGAGAGGGAGAAGAACGCAGAGCTCCAGAAGCAGAACCTGCTGCTCCAGCAGGAATGCACCAAGGTAGGAACAGAGCTGGGCCTTTCAGCTCCGTGGGAATTGTGGCCCCTCTGCCGTGGAAAGAGGCTGGGAGAGCTGGGGGGGGGTTTCACCTGGAGAAGAGAAGCTCCAGGGAGACCTGAGAGCCCCTTGTAGGGCCTAAAGAGGCTCCAGGAGAGCTGGAGAGGGACTGGGGACAAGGGATGGAGGGACAGGACAAGGGAATGGCTTCCCACTGCCAGAGGGCAGGGACAGATGGGATATTGGGAAGGAATTCCTGGCTGTGAGGGTGGGCAGGCCCTGGCACAGCTTGCCCAGAGAAACTGTGGCTGCCCCTGGATCCCTGGAAGTGTCCAAGGCCAGGTTGGAGGGGTCTTGGAGCAACCTGGGCTGGTGGAAGGTGTCCTTGCCCCCAGAATGAGGTTGAGCTTTAAGGTCCCTTCCAACTGAAACCCCTCTGGAATCCCGTGAGAAATTTCCCTGCCTCCAAATCAAATCTGCTGCACTTCCTCCCTGATCCTTCTTTTGCTCCCAGTCCCCTTTCCTATCCAAGCCACTCCACCTGATCTTCGCTGAAGTAAAAGCTCCATTTCTTCTTTGCAAACTCAGGTCAAAGCTGAGCTGAAACAGGCCCGGGCCAAACTCTCAGACTCCACGGAAACCTGCTCATCCCTGTCAGCACAGTGGGAGAGGAGCCAGCAGAAGGTCCGGGAGCTGGAGCAGGAGCTCTCCAAGTGCTCCCAAGCTGACAAGCTCCAGAGCAGCCTGAGGGACAGGCTGGCCCAGGAGAAATCCAGGGCAGGAGAAGCCCAGAAAAAGGTGAGTGTGAGCTCACCTCAGGGGTGTGTTTGGCAGGAGCAGCTCGGGAATTGGTTCCCCCAAAGTCCATTTTGGGATCACTCAGATAAAGGTTGTAGGAAGAAAGTCTGTTGTTAGTAGGAAGGAAACAGAAGCCAAGTGTGATGGCTGAGTATCCCTGAAATGCTGGGACTGAGAGTGGCAGGCACAGGGAGCCTCAATGCTGTCCTTGCCAAGCAGATTTACTGCTGTTTGCTGGCTGGAAATTTCCAACACCTTGTGTTTCCCCTGGCACTGGTTGTGCTGTGCTCCTGCAGGAATCACTGGAACCAGTTTTGAAGTTTACGGGATCTAATTGGG
>NW_020958755.1:0-8382 GCF_003031625.1 Empidonax traillii | reverse complement strand
AAATGCTGGGACTGAGAGTGGCAGGCACAGGGAGCCTCAATGCTGTCCTTGCCAAGCAGATTTACTGCTGTTTGCTGGCTGGAAATTTCCAACACCTTGTGTTTCCCCTGGCACTGGTTGTGCTGTGCTCCTGCAGGAATCACTGGAACCAGTTTTGAAGTTTACGGGATCTAATTGGGTCCCAAAAGAGTTGTTGCCAATTCATGACACACTGTCTGATCCAAGATCCAAAATCTACTTGGCCATTCCAGAGGTTTTGCTCTCCATGGACTTGTGACTCAAAACAAGGAAATCTTTCATTCCCAAGTCCTGGGCACCGAGCGATCAAAGCGACCCGGTGCAGACACCAGTTTATACATTCAGAAATTTAATCTGTGCCCGTTTTCCTCCAAGATTTCAAAGCTCCAGCAGAAGCTGAAGGATTCCCAGCACCAGCTCCTGCTGGCAGAGGCCCGTGTTTCTGACAAGAAGCTGCTGGAGGAGGAGCTGAAGGAGGCCCGGGAGAATGAAGCTCGAGTGCGGCGGGAGCTCCACGAGGGGCAGCTGAAGAGGTACTTGAGCTGTCCTGCCAGTTCGTGGGAACAGCAGCTCCTGAGGGGATCAGGGAATCCCAAACCACTGGCTTGACCTCCCCTTTGGATCTGCCACATCCCTGGCGGAGCTCCAGGGATCCCCTCCTGGAGATTTAGGAGATTGTTGGGGACTTGAGCTGCCTCAGAAGGTCCTTGGTCTCTCCTGCCAGCACAGAGATACCAACAGGCTGTGGAGCTGGGATGATGATCCCAGTGCATAATCCACTCTTTTTCATGTCCCTGGGACATGGTGTCATGACCCAGAAGGGGAGGGTAACCCAGGTTCTGGTTAATAAACCCCTTGGGGTGGATTAGAGTGAAAGGACACTGAATAATCAGTGTTTTTGAACATAAAATAGGTATGTAGGGTTTATTTTAGAACAACTTTGTTTCAAAGGTAAACGGGTGTGTTGCTGTTTTGGATGTTATTATCTGTAGTAATACAGCAATATTAAAGCATCTATAGCAGCCTTAAAGCATAAAAATAACACTTAAGGAAATGCATAAGGCAAGGAAGAGAAAGAAAGGATAAAGGTGGAGAACTGTTTATGGTCACCACCCCCTGGATCCAGAGATGAAGCTTGGGAGTTGCAGCTTCCATATCTGTTGGTCTGGTGGTTGGGAAGCCCCCCCCAAAACTCAAAGATTTCATGAGTAATTATACTCTTCCAGCTCAGGTGGGGATGGCACCCACTTAACTGATCTGAAGGATCAGTAGGATATTCAGGGAGGGGTGAATTTTGCTGGGTGAGCAGCTGCTTCTCTTCAGCTTGCAGAAGTCCTTTGGTGATCTCACAATGTGTGAGATCACTCAGATAAACGCTGGGATCACTGTTTCAGCAGGATTCCGGTGGGGACACCGGGATGTGCTGATTCCTCTTTCCACTCCCTGTGACCCAGGGCAGTGGGATGCTTTTAGGGGACACCCAGCCTTGGGGGCACGTGATGGTGTCACCTCCACCTCAGGGGTCTCACTGTCACACTCCCGTGTTCTCAGGAAGCTCCTGGAGCAGCAGGTGGAGGATCTGCGGCAGCAGCTCCGGCATTCCCGGGACACGGAGGCGTCGCTGGCCAGGATGCACGTGGAGCTCCAGGCCAAGACCCTGCACGCCCTGGAGGATGAGAGGAAACCTGACCCTGCAGAGGTGAGGGAGGGGCTGTGTGGGGGCTCCTCATCATCCTGGGGTGAACAGGAATGTTCCAGGGGGTAAATGTACACCTGGGAGCTGCTGGAACAGGGTCTGAGGTGCTGAGCCCTTGCAGATCCCACTGATTTAAGAGGAGCTGCAGGAAAAGCACCGTCCCATCAGTAAAAGCGTGGAGCTGGGATTGGTGGAGGGGCTGCAGCTCCTTTTGTGTTCAGGTTCCTCACAAGGGGCAGCTCCATCTCTGCTCTAGTGAGCAGGGACAGAATCCAGGGAATGGCTGGGGCTGTGTCAGGGCAGGCTCAGGGTGGATCTCAGGACAAGGTTCTTCCCCCAGAGGGTGGTTGGCACTGAACAGGCTCCCCAGGGCAGTGGGCACAGCCCCAAGGCTGCCAGAGCTCCAGGAGGGTTTGGGCAATCTCTCAGGGACAGGGTGGCATTTGTCCAGGATTTGGACTGGATGATCCCTGCGGGTCCCTTCCAACTCAGAACATTCCATGATTTCATCTCATGTAGGTTTCCTGGGATGAAGCTTTGAGGGCCCAGGAAGACTTGATGGTTTCTTCCTTCCCTTTTTGTTGCAGAGCATGGAGTTTTTCCAGTGAAATTTGGGCAGAGTCCATTGTCTGAGAGAATCCATTGCCTCCCTCTGCTCTGAAATTCCCATGGCCCCTTGTTAGGAGGAGGAGGAGGCCTGGGGGGCAGAATGGATGGATGGATGTGTAGATGGATGGATGGATGTGTAGATGGATGGATGGAAGAATGGATGGATGGATGGATATGATCTGTAGTGGGAACCACTGGGATTGAGCAGAGAGAAGCTTTGCAGCCCAGGCTGCAGAGGGGAGGGGAGCAGAGGGGCTCCTGCAGCCACCCCCAGTGAAGCAGAGCTGTTTTGCAGTACCTGCAGTGCCGAAAGGAGAACCAGAAGCTCTCGGAGCAGCTGTCCCTGCTGAAGGAGGAGAACAAGGCCCTTTATGAGGAGGGTGTTCGGCTCCTGAACCAGAAGGATCTCTATGTGAGGTGATGGCACAAAACCCTCCTCGAGAATTGCTCCTCCCATGCCTGGCAGTGGATTTGGCTGCTGTGTGGGAACAGACCTCAAAGATCATCTCATCCCACCCCCTGCCATAGGCAGGGACACCTTCCACCAGCCCAGGTTGCTCCAAGCCCCATCCAACCTGGCCTTGGACACTTCCAGGGATCCAGGGGCAGCCACAGCTTCTCTGGGCAACCTGTGCCAGGGCCTGCCCCCCCTCACAGCCAGGAATTCCTTCCCAATATCCCATCTAACCTGCCCTTTGGCAGTGGGAAGCCATTCCCTTGTCCTGCCACTCCATCCCTTGTCCCCAGTCCCTCTCCAGCTCTCCTGGAGCCCCTGGCAGGGGCTCTCAGGTCTCTGTGGAACCTTCTTTTCTCTGGGTTAACAACCCCATCTCCCTCAGCCTTCCCTTGGCAGCTGAAGGCAGCACAGGGGGCCCTGGGAGGGCCATGAGTGCTGCTGGTCAGGGTTTGATGTCAGCAGAGACCCTCCTTGGAGCTGATCTTTTCGCCAGTTATCCCTTATATGGGTAGAAATTTCTCTTCTTTTTTTGACATTATTCTGGAAATGCTTTGGGTCCTTTTCCCTTAATCAATTTCCGTTTGATTGACAATTAAAAATGTAACATTTCCAACCAAAAAAAAAAAAAACCAACCCAAATTGATCAGTGAAAGAGTCCAGAAAGTCCATTCTGTGCAGGCAGGGGGAGCTAGGGGAGGGCTGAGCGTCCCAGTTCAGGCTTTGAGCAACCTGAGGGAACTCAGGACATCTCCTGCCAGGGAGCATTTCCCAGCCTGAGGGTTGTCTCTGCCTCCTCAGGAAATACAACGAGATGCAGCTCCGGCACAAGGACAAGATCCGCAGGGCCAAGGAGACCTTCATCCACGAGGTGAAACAGAGGGACAGCAGGATCAAACAGCTGGAAAACGAGCTCAGCGAGTCCAAGCTCCAAGTGGAGAAGGTGAGAGAAGACGCCGAGGGCTTCTCCAGCAAGGGAAGGCTGCAGGAGCATCCCTGCTTCCAAAAGAGTCATGGAATGGCTTGGGTGGGAAGAGATGTTAAAAACCATCCAGTCCCATGGGCAGGGACACCTTCCACCAGCCCAGGTTGCTCTAAGACCCATCCAACCTGGCCTTGGACACTCCCAGGGATCCAGGGGCAGCCACAGCTTCTCTGGGCAAGCTGTACCAGCGCCTGCCCACTCTCACAGCCAGGAATTCCTTCCCAATATCCCATCTGTCCCTGCCCTCTGGCAGTGGGAAGCCATTCCCTGTGTCCTGTCCTGTCCATTCCCTGGACCCTTGTCCAAAGTCCCTCCTTGCAGGAAGGGACCAGCCCCTCCTGGAAGAGTCCAGGAGCACTGTCCAAGTGTATAGGAACAGAAAGCCCACAGGAAATTCCTGGCTCAGGTTTGCCCTCAGGGGAAGCCAAACCCTCCAGTCCCCCCCAGACTCTGCCCTGAGCTCCATCTTCCTTTGCTTCAGCTGGGAAGTGACCCCAAAGCCTCTATTTGGGTTATTTTACATGAGCCAGGGAGTGGAATTCCAGTAACCCATGTCCCCAGGTGCCACATGCTTGGTGGTCCTTGAGCCCTCCCAGGGCTGGGCACTCCAAGCTCCGTCCCTGCTGGTGACCCCTTTGGGAGGTCTCTGGGATTTGCAGGGGGCAGAGAAGACCCAGGTGTAAGTGCTGGTTGTTCTTTCCTCATCCACCACCCCTCAGGGGAAGGTGCTGATTGCCCAGATCACCGCCGAGAATGAGAAGCTGCTCCAGGAGAGGCGGCGGCTCCTCCAGAAGATTTCGGAGCAGGAGGAGCCCCTTTGGAGCCTCCGGTCTGTGACTGCCCCCTTGCCCAGCAGGTAGGACCCTCCTGATGTCCATCCCTCCCTCTGGGAGCCTCCCTCTTCCCTGGTTTTGTGCCTGAATTTGCTTTTCTTAATTTTTTTTCTTTAATTTTATTACGTTTTATGAAATTACATGTGTTTTTTTGAATTTTAGCCTTTATTATAGCTTTCTTTTTATATAAAGATATTTTATTATATAATAACATATTATTATACATAACTATATAAATATTTATCATTAAGTTATTATAAATAAACATATTAATAAAATGTTATTTAATGATATGTTGTTATACACATATATAATTATTTAACAATAATACATTAATAAAAGAATATCATTTAATAATTTATTAATAATAAATAATAAATAATATAAAATAAATAAAAATAATAAATATAATAAAAAATTATTATTAGCTGTAATTAGGGCTGTAATTAGCCCGTTTTCCTGTCAGAATCCTCAGCCTTTAGCTGGAGACTGTGGAGGAGGGTCTGGGGTTGGAAAAGAGAAATTCCCCTTTGAAAACAAGAGCGTGGCCAGAAGGAAAATAACTCGTGCCTTTTCCCACGCTCAGAGGGAAGACCCTGGAGGAGGAGAACAAGCTCCAGCTCTCCGGTCACGTGCCTGCCTCACCACGCATTCCCCGGAGCAGCCCCGCTCCCACCGCAGAGGTGAGACCCTGGCAGGGCTGGGAGCAGCAGGAGCTGATCCCTGAGGGGCTGGAGAAGAGCTGGATCCACCAGGATGGCATGGAAAGGGCCCCCGACATGGGATAGGTCGCCCCAGCCGAAGGTTCCGTGCGCTCCCCGCTCCGCTCGCCCCTGAGCTGCTGCTGCGCCCGGGGATCCCTTTCCATGGGAACAGGAATCTCATTTGGCACCCCTGGAGCTCTTCAAA
Organism: Empidonax traillii; assembly: GCF_003031625.1. Classification (NCBI taxonomy): domain Eukaryota; kingdom Metazoa; phylum Chordata; class Aves; order Passeriformes; family Tyrannidae; genus Empidonax; species Empidonax traillii. Next base: position 2,878 of record NW_020958755.1, on the reverse strand, counting down.
GACCTCAGTTGTAGAGCTGGCTCAAGTATTGGGAGGATCAGCCTCGGGCAGAGGGGTTGGGTGTGTTCCTCCTGTCACCCAAAACCCTCCAGACCAAGCTGAGCGATCGTCCCAACTTGGCTGGGAGGGAGGAAGGGACCGACTGTGTTAGGAAGAGCTTTGGGGGGAGAAAGGAGGGATAAAAAGGGGAAATCAAAGACCTTTCAAACCAGCCAGGTGGAGGTGGAGGTTTATTAGGATGCTTTAATATGGAGGGAACCCAGTTTGGGTGGAAATGAGAGGGAAAGGGCTGTTTGGGGCTCCCCTGGGCTGGATGGGGTTTGGTTTGGGGGTTTTTTTTTAGTTTAAGTTCAGACCCAAAGGCCAGATCTCTGATTGGCACCTCCATGGGGCTGGAGCTGATGGAGAGAACTCTCAGTGGAGCTGAGGAGGGCTTGGCAGACCAGGATATGTTGGAATTCAGGGTCTGACCTGCACCTCGTCCTTTCAAAGTCTCTGTTCCTCCTTCCAGGACTCGAAGACCCTTCACGTCTCCGAACACCAACTCCAGAGTAAGGTGGTGCCACTTGCCCGTGCCAGGTACCTTGGGGGGAGCAGGAGAAGCCAGGAGAAGGCTGTGGAGTGGCTGAGGGAGTGTGAGAGCTTTGGAGAAGGTTTTGAGGGTGGGTGAGGGGTGTGAGATCCTTGGAGAAGGTTCTCGGTTCGGTGAGGGGCGTGAAATCCTTGGAGGAGGTTGTGGGGTGGGAGAAGGTTGTGAGATCCTTGGAGGAGTTTGTGGGATGGGAGAAGGTTGTGAGATCCTTGGAGGAGGTTGTGGGGTGGTGGTGTGAGATCCTTGGAGGAGGTTGTGGGATGGGAGAAGGTTGTGAGATCCTTGGAGGAGGTTGTGGGGTGGGAGAAGGTTGTGAGATCCTTGGAGGAGGTTGTGGGATCCTTTGAGAAGGTTGTAGGTGGTGGGTGAGGGGTGTGAGACCCTTTGAAGAAGGTTCTGAGGTGTGTGAAGAGTGACTTAAAGTGGAAATTCCTTTCCAGTTTCCCACCCCGGGATCTCCAGGAACCCTTCGGTGCCATGAAGGCCCCTCAAGACACGAAGTCTGAGGGAGAGACCCAAAGCCAGGACTCCTCCCGGGGCCTGTCCCCCTCCCAGCCCTCAGAGCAGGGCTACCTGAACGTGGCCTCACCAGGGGACCCTGCGGGGTCCCTGCTGCAGGAGGAGAGGAGAAGTGTCAGCTCTGAGACCTTCTGAGCTGGAGATGTCTGTGCAGAGTCACCTGGACTGCAGGACTGGGGCTCCTGCGCTGGGAATGTTCACACAGTGTCACCTGGAGACAGGATGGGGCTCCTGAGCTGGGAATTCTGTGCAGTGTCGCCTGGATGCAGGACTGGGGCTCCTGGTGCCACAGGATGGCAGAGACTGCAAAGAGAAGAATTGCCAAATGGACTGACCTGGGGATTTCTGGGATATTTTCCAGCTAAATTAACCCTGAGTGTTGGGTTTTTTTTGTTTTTTTTCTGTTTTTTTTCCCCACTTCCCCTCTGTAAATGTGTTTGTGTCATCCCAGAGCCACTGGAGGCTGAAATTTGTAGATAAACTCATAAACATGGAAGATGGGTTGGGGTGCAGTGTGTCCTCCCTCAACCCTAATTCCTTGTCCAGGCCAAATCTATAAAATTTGTAAAGAAAAGAACTTATTATTCATTGGTTCTTAATTACATCATTCTCTTTCATTAGCCAGTATTTTACTTCTATTGGCTATTAATTCCTCACTTTCTGTGCTAATTAAATCCACATTTTTAGCATCTTTTTTCCTAGAAGGGGATTTCCGGCACATGAACTGAATTCTTTGTTAATCCTTTTCTACATCTTCTGGTTTCTGCAAAAGGTCCTTGGTTAGGTGGGATGTTGGGAAAAATTCCTCCCTGTGAGGGTGGGGAGGGGCTGGGGGTGGAATTCCCAGAGAAGCTGTGGCTGCTCCTGAATCCCTGGGAGTGTCCAAGGCCAGGTTGGAGCAACCTGGGATAAGAGTCACTGTGTCTGGGGCTTCTCAGGTGAGGGCCAGCAGTGCTGGGTGGTGACTCTTTGGAAGGGGATATTTGTGGGGGCACCCCCTCAAAAGGGCGAGTGCAGCCTCCTTGCCCTTGTAGGGTGAAGCCTGGCAGGTGCCAGGTGTGTGTGTGGGGCCCTACAGCCCCACACTGAGGTCACAGTGAGACGTTCTGGCTCCCTTGACGACACCCCAGTGCCCGCTTCCCAAAGAACCAGAGCCAGGCACAACCGCAGGGAGCTGCTCCCAGGATCTGGAGCTCCAGTTTGGGACCATGGTGAGATGGAGAGGAGCAGGAGAGTAGCTCGGGCACGAGGAGCTGCAGCCAAGACAGAGCCCTTTCCTGGCTCCCTCCTCGCCCTGTCCCCAGACCTCGTGTATTTCTCCAAGGATGGTGAGGCCTTGAGCTCCCCTGAGGCCCCAGAGCCATGGGATCAACCCAGCTTGTTACAGGATCACAGAATATGCTGAGATGGAAGGGACCCAGTCCAATCCTCAGCCCTGCACAGGCCCAGCCCCAAGAGTCACCCCCTGTGCTCCAGAGGATCATCCAAACCCTCCTGCAGCTCTGGCAGCCTTGGGGCTGTGCCCACTGCCCTGGGGAGCCTGGGCAGTGCCAACCACCCTCTGGGGAGAAGAACCTTTTGCTGAGATCCACCCTGAGCCTGCCCTGACACAGCTCCAGCCATTCCCTGGGGGCTGTCCCTGCTCCCCCCAGAGCAGAGCTCAGTCCTGCCCCTCCTCTGCCCCTGCCCAGGCAGTTGGAACTGCAGGGAGGTCTCCCCTCAGTCTCCTCTTCTCCAGCTGAACACACCAAGTGCCCTCAGTGTCCT
>NW_020958754.1:9957-12342 GCF_003031625.1 Empidonax traillii | reverse complement strand
CAGTTGCCTCCAGCATGCACCCTGTCACTCCCAGTTACTCCCAGTTGCTTCCAGCACAATCCCAGTTGCTCCAAGTATGTTCCTACTTGGCTTCCAGCACGGCCCAACTGGCTACCAGTTCCCCCTTGCATAGTTTCAGTCACTCCCAGTTTGATCCTGGTCCCTTACAGTCACTCCCACTATGATCCCAGTAACTCCCAGTCACTCCCAAGGTGGTCCCAGTTGCTCCCAGTCCCCCCAGGACAGTTCCTTTCCCTCTCAGGGACTCCCAGTCTGAGTCCAGGGTGGCCCCAGGCACTTTCAGGCACTGCCTGGACGATGCCATTTGCCCCCCTGCATGGTCCCAGTTGCTCCCAGTCTGATCCCAGTGTGAGTTCAGTCACCCCCAGTATGATCCCAGAAACTTCCAGACACTTCCAGTACAAAGCCAGTTTGATCCCACTCATCCCCAGTATGGCTGCAGTCCCTCCCACACACTCCCACTATTATTGCAGTCACTCCCACTATGATCCCAGTATGACCCCAGTAGGGGCCCAGCTGCTCCCAGTATGATCCCAGTTGCCACAGTTCTGGTTACTGGGTGGAAGTTTCCCAGCTCTCCCCAGTCCCGGTTATTGGGGGCCACTGGGGGGGTTTGGAGGATCCCAAGGGGTGGAGCCGAGTTTGGGGGGGCAGAACCGGCCCCGGGATGGATCAGGAATGGGGACCCCCCTGTGTTCCCCCCGTGTCACCCGCTCTGGGGGGGCTTTGGGAGGGCACCTGCCCCTCAATAGGCACCCAGCTCACCCCAAAAGGGGCTGGGACCCCCCAGAACCTCCCCAAAGCCCCTCAAGGACCCGCGAACACACTCAAAGCCCACCCAGGACCCCACCCAGCCCCTTTTCTGGGGGGGCTTCTCTGGGCACTGGTGGTGCTGGGAGCCCCCCCGGCTGCGGGCGAGGAGCTCTCGGGTGAGCGGGGGGTGGGAAGGGGGAGGTCGGTGGGAAAAGGGAGGTCAGAGGGGATAAAAGGGGTGGTGGGACCCCAAACTGAGTGGGAGGGGAGTGGGACACCCAAAAGTGGAGAGGGACTGAGGTTCATGGGAAATGGGTGGAGAGGTCAGAAGAGTGGGGAAAGGGCAGGGTGGGACCCCCAAACTGAGCATGAGAGGGCTGAGGAGTGGGGGATGATGTGGAAAATGGGGAGAGAGGGGAAAATGTGGGGGTTGGGACCCCTAAACTGATCTGGGAGGGGCTGGGGATTGAGGACCATGAAAGATTGGAGGGAAAAGGGAGAAGGGTGGAAAAGGGGGGGGTGGCCTGGCAGGTCTGATGGTCCCATGGGGGTCTTCGGGCACAGGGGAGTGGGGAAAGGGTGGTGCCCGCCAGAGCTCTCAACTGACTGTGGGGTGCTGGGGTTGCTGGATCCAATCTCAGCCTTGGGTTATGCCAACACTTTCAGTTTAAAGGAATTACAGAGGTGGGACTGAACCACTTTTGTCTTCCAGGTTTTAATGATGGCAAATCACATCTATTGATAGAAATGAATTATTTGGGGTTACAAATGGTCAGACAAAAGATCTCCATCAGAATTATTTACTGCACAATAGAAACACTAAAACTACCAGTAGGACAGCATAAGATAGGACAGTGCTCTACACTAAAGCAATTGTTGAAGCAATTCTGCTCAAGCTGGCACCAAAGCAAGAATTATGAATTAGAGAGGGATGGAACTCCCCCAGACCAACGCTTGGGGGGAGATCTCTGCTCTCAACCTCCAGCACTGACCTTGGGGGGTCACAGCCAAGGCAGGAATCTCCACACACCCCTCAAGAAGGGTTCTGTTGGCACAACCTGCCCCTGGCAAAGGGGACTGGCCCTTCCTGGTAGAAAGGGATGGACTGACAGTCCCTGGACTCCAGGGGTTGCCTCACCATCAGGGGGGTCATTCGGGGTGGGAGCAGCGGCCGAAGCTCTTCCCGCAGTCAGGGAACTCATACAGCTTCCCTTATTGGTGGGTCCGTTGGTGTGAGGTCAAGTTGGAGCTGTCACTGAAGCTCTTCCCACACTCCCCACACTTGTAGGGCCGCTCCCCAGTGTGGATGCGCCGGTGGGTGACGAGGTTGCCGTTCCGGTTGAAGCCCTTCCCGCAGTCGGTGCAGCGGAAGGGCCTCTCCTCTGTGTGTATCCGCTCATGTGTGAGGAGATGTGAGCTGGTCTGAAACCTCTTCCCACATTCCCCACATGTGTAGGGCCGTTCTCCAGTGTGGATGAGCTGGTGAGTGCGGAGGTTGGAGCTTTTGCTGAAGCTCTTCCCACACTCCCCACATGTGTAGGGCCGTTCCCCAGTGTGGATGTGCTGGTGGGTGATCAGGGTGGAGTTCCGGTTGAAGCTCTTCCCACATTC
>NW_020958754.1:0-2338 GCF_003031625.1 Empidonax traillii | reverse complement strand
ACCTGCACTGAGGGAATGGGGGTGCAAAGGGAGGAGCCACCTTGGCTGAGAGCTTGGAGAGAGACAAGGTTGTTTCTCCCAGTGCAAATGCACTGGCACCAGCCTGCAGGACCAGCCTGTGTTTTTCTCTGGTGGCTGAACAGCCCCCACAGGAGGGGAGGGCAATGTGTGGGATCAGGGCTCTGCTTTAGGGCCATCCTGGGAATTCTGGAGCACTGAAAGACAAACAGCGGGTGCTGCTCCCGAGGGAACGGGAATGAAAGGGGACACCGAAAAGGGTCGTTGGACAAGTCCCAAAATGGAACTCTGTGTGTGCAGCCTCATTTTCTACATGAGGACCCACAGGAGGGGGGGAGGGGAAAGCGGGGGTTGGGATTGTTCATGGGGTAAACTGGGAATTAGGAGGACCATGAAAAATTGGGAGGAATAGGGAGAAGGGTGGAAAAGGGGGGTGGACTGGAGGGTCTGACAATCCCATGGGGGTCTTTGGGCACACAGAGGTTGGGAAAGGGGAATGGCCCCATGAGCTCCCAACTGACTGTGGGGTGCTGGGGCTGCTGGATCCAATCTCAGTCTAAGGTTATGCCAACACTTTCAGTTAAGAGGAATTACAGAGGTGGGACTGAACCACTTTTGTCCCCCAAATTTTGAGGATGGCAAATCACATCTATTGATAGAAATGAATTATTTAGGGTTATGAAGGAAGAAGGGTTAATTGAAGCATCTTGCTGCAGGGGCCCACTGTTCTCTCCCCCCCCCCATTTCTCTACCTTGCTCAAAGGAGATCTTGTTCTGTACAAATTCTGCAGACCTAAAATATTTACAGATACATAGTACAAAGAGCCCAGAGGTAATAAACTATAGCCAAATAGGCCAAGGTAGATATTTGAATAGGTAAAATAGGCCCAAAACCAAGGGTTTCTTTAAGCCCAAATGATCAGAACACGAAACAATGGAAAGAACGAAAGGTCACTAGGGTCACCCGATGAAGAGGAGAGAATTTGAGACCCCATGAGGAAGTAAGGCAGGATCTACCACCATAATATTCCTTAAAATAGAGACCAAGCCTCAATCTCCGCCCCTAACTCCACCTGTTATGAATATTATAATCTAGTGATGCAATAATATGAATATGTATGTGGTTATGTTGTAATCATTGCCAAACCTGTATAAAATACTCATTCTAACCTAACCAGCTCGGAGCCTGTTTTCCCAGCACTAGCTGGCAGGCTGCCCGACCGTCAACCAGTAAATACCTGCTGCTTAGGCATAAAACTCTGTCTAAACAGTTTTATCTGCCTTTTTTGGGCATCAGTTACAAATGATCAGACAAAAGATCTTCATCAGAATTATTTACTGCACAACAGAAACACTAAAACTACCACTAGTACAGGATAAGATAGGACAGAGCTCTACACTAAAGCAACTATTGAAACAATTCTACTCAAACTACCACAAAAGCAAGAATTATTCATTAGAGATGGATGGAACTCCCCCAGACCAACGCTCGTGGGGAGATCTCTGCTCTCAATCTCCAGCAGTGACCTTGGGGGGTCCCAACCAAGGCAGGAATCTCCACACACCCCCCCCAAGAAGGGTTCTGTTGGCACAACCTGCAAAGGGGACTGGCCCTTTCTGGTAGAAAGGGATGGACTGACAGTCCCTGGACTCCAGGGGTTGCCTCACCATCAGGGGGGTCATTCGGGGTGGGAGCAGCGGCCGAAGCTCTTCCCACAGTCGAGGCAATCGTAGGGCCTTCCCTTACCGGTGGGTCTGTTGGTGTCTGGTCAAGTGGGAGCTCCGGGTGAAGCTCTTCCCACACTCCCCACACTTGTAGGGCCTCTCCCCAGTGTGGATGCGCCGGTGCCTGACGAGGTGGGAGTTCCGGTTGAAGCCCTTCCCGCAGTCGGTGCAGCGGAAGGGCCTCTCCCCTGTGTGTGTCTGCTCATGCCTGAGGAGATGTGAGCTGTCCCTAAACCTCTTTCCACATTCCCCACACGTGTAGGGCCGTTCCATAGTGTGGATGAGCTGGTGTCGGATCAGGGTGGAGCTGTCCCTGAAGCTCTTCCCACATTCCCTACATGTGTAGGGCCGTGCCCCAGTGTGGATGTGCTGGTGTCTGAGGAGGTTGTAGCTCTGCCTGAAGCTCTTCCCACATTCCAAGCACCTGAAGGGCTTCTCCCTGCTGGGAGGCTGCTCAGGGACCACCAGCTCGGAGCTCCGGCTCAAGCTCCGGCCACCTTCCCGGCACAGGACGGCTCTTTCCTCCTCACAGCTCCCTGGGCTGGCTTTGCAGCCCCTCCTCCGGGGGCATCTCCGGCCCTTTTCCTCCCCGCTG
>NW_020958753.1:10322-12343 GCF_003031625.1 Empidonax traillii | reverse complement strand
CAGGAGCTGCAGCCCCTGTTGGATGTCTCGTGGTTCCCAGATTGCCCCTGGATGTGGTTCAGAGGTGTGGGAAGGGAAGGGGAACCCGGCAGCGCAAACACCCCCTCGGGATGGGCTCCCAGGGGAGCTGCTCCGCGCCAGGGAACGGCCTGGAGGCACCTGCAGCTCCCTGCTCGACCCCACAGCAACCCCACACGGGCGAGCTCCGCCACCGGGGAAACTCCAGGGAGGACCCACCTGGCAAGAGCAACGGGTTCATGCCCCAAAATGCCCCAAAACGCCCCAAAACTCGCCGTGGCCGTTCACAGCTGCACCAGGACGGTGCCCTGAGGTGCCACCACCACCCCACCCAAAGCCCAGGCTGTGGGCTCTGACCTCCTCACCCTCATTAATTTCGTTTTCCAGGCTCCCATAAACCAACTGCTCGAGGTCTCTGCTCCTGCCTCTCCTCTGTGCCATCCACTTGGAGCAGCAGGGACTGGGAAGAGCTGGGACAGAGGATCAGGGAGAAGTGGGACACAGGAGCAGCACCTCCAGACCCTCACACGCTCCGTGACAAAGAATTTAAGGCTTGGGTTAAGGAAGAGTTTCAGGGTTGGGTTTGTAAACCCCACGAACACCCACCAGAAGGCTTTGAGGACCAACTTCTTTGGGGGTTTTTTTTGGTCTCCCCCCCCCGGGTTTGAAGCCTCGAGGACTGATTTCTTGATGGTTTTTTGGCATCTCCCTGGGTTGCACAAACATCTGAGCCCACACTGACTCATCCCAACCAAACACCCCAGACCTGACGCCCCAATTTAGGGCCGTTCCCCGGCTCCGTCCCAAACGCGATGCTCTGACTCAGCTCCACCCCAAACCCAACACCCCAATTTGGGGCCACTCCTCGGCTTCACCTCAACCCCAACACCCCATTTCAGGGCCATCCCCCCGCTCTGTCCCACACCTGATGCCCCAGTTCAGGGCCATCCCCAGCTCCATCCCAAACTCAACACTCCAGCTCGGGATCGTCCCCCACTTCTGTCCCAGACCCCACACCCCAATTTGGGGCCATCCCTTGGCTCTGTCCCAAATCCAAAGCCTTGATTTGGGGTCATCCACCAGCTCCATCCCAAACCCAAGACATTGTTCTGGGGCCATCATTTGGCTCCATCCTAAATCCAACACCCGAAATTCGGGGCTGTCCCTCAGCTCTGTCTCAAACCCGACACCCTGATTTGGGGTCAAAATAATCATAAAGGTTCATGGCAACCAAAATAACCATAAAGGTTCTCCCCTTCACCACCAAAATAACCATAAAGGTTCTCCCCTTCACCACCAAAATAACCATAAAAGCTTCTCTCCCCCATCACCGCCAAAACAACCAGGACATCCCAAAATTGGGGATTTTTGGGACACCCCACACTGTCACAGCATCCCCAGAGGAGAACAGCCCCAAACCGGGGGCTTTGTGACATCCCACAGTGCCGGATGCAGGATGTCCCCAAATCAGGGGACCTCAAACTGTCACAGCAATCCCAGAGCAGGATGTCCCTAAATTGGGGACATTGTCACACCCCAAACTGTCACAGCAATCCCAGAGCAGGATGTCCCCCTTGTCACACCCCAAACTGCCACAGCAATCCCAAGGCAGGATGACCCCAAATTGGGGCCCTGGTGGCCCCATTTCCCAGGGCAGGGAGGAACCACCGCCCTCCCTCCCACTCGTGCAGCCGAAAACAACCCCAACCCAGCCCCTTCCAGCCCTTCCCATCCGGAAAATCCTCCTCCAAACCCTCCCCCCGCCCAGATGGGACCCCAAAACTCCGGGGGAACCTCTGGGGGAACCTGAGGGGAATCCTGAGGGCTCCAGCCACACTCTGTGACCCCAAAACACAGCTCCAACCTCGCTGTGACCCCAAACACGGCTCCAAACACCCCCTGAGCCCCAAACACAGCTCCAACCTCCCTGTGACCCCAAAACACAGCTCCAACCTCCCTGTGACCCCAAAACACAGCTCCAAACACCCCCTGAGCCCCAAACA
>NW_020958753.1:5087-8329 GCF_003031625.1 Empidonax traillii | reverse complement strand
CCTCGAGCTGCCACGGTCACCAGGGTGTGGATTCCTCCTCCACCTCCTTCCTGGCACGAGGGCACCTCCACGGGGATGGATTTGGGGAGGGAGGGATTGTCCCTCCACCGGTACCGGCACAGGAGAGGACCCAGCGCTGGGCTGGAGGGACGTCCCACACCAAGGACATCCCAAAACCCACCCTCACCTGGGGGGAACATCCCCCTCTGGCCTCTCAGGATCTCCCTCAGCTCCCAAAACTCTCTGGATCTCCCTCGGCTCCCAAAACTCTCTGGATCCCCCTCAGCTCCCAAAACTCTCTGGATCTCCCTCGGCTCCCAAAACTCTCTGGATCTCCCTCAGCTCCCAAAACTCTCAGGATCTCCCTCAGCTCCCAAAACTCTCCGGATCTCCCTCAGCTCCCAAAACTCTCCGGATCTCCCTCAGCTCCCAAAACTCTCAGGACCTCCCTCAGCTCCCAAAACTCTCAGGACCTCCCTCAGCTCCCAAAACTCTCAGGATCCCCCTCGGTTTCCCAAACCACCTCACGGTCACGGCACTCAGCAGATCTTGGGGGGATTTGGCCACGATGAGGGTGTTGGAGGCACCAGAAGAGTCCCCGAAACCTCGAGGCTGGTGGCTCCACAGCCATTTCTGTGGGGTCTTCCCACCCTCTGAGACCCCCAGAGCGGCATGTTCATCTTAGTCGCCCTTTTGGGGCATTTTGAGACATTTTGGGGCTGTTTCACCCTGGGTTTTTCCAGCTGGGAAGCAGCAGTGGGGGCTTGGATCCCTCCAAGCCTGCCCAGGAGCAGGGCTGGGTCTCCCCAAAGCACCCCCAAGACCCTTCCAGCCCCACCACCCTTCCAGAAGCAGGTGGGACACAGAGACAGGGACATTCTCCATCTCCCAGCACCACCACCCATATTTTCTGGGCACAAACTCCCCCTTTTTTAGACACCCAAGTCCATCCGAGGAGAAGGACGGGGGGGGGTTGGGTGGGCAGGAGTTGGGGCAGGAAAGGGTTAATCCTCCCAAATCGCTGGGGTAGAGCTGGACCACCAGGGATTTATGGACAACTCGTATCACAAAACTGCACTGGATAGACCAGGAATGGGGCAGGGGCTGCATCCAAAGGGTTACACTCAACATTCCAGCCTGGAATCAGTGAGGAGCAGAGACCCCCAGGGCTCTGGGATCCACCTCTCCCAGCAGGAAAGGCTGGCAGGGCTGTCCCAGGCTCCAGGAAGAGCTCCCTGCGGCCTAAAAGGCGGTCGATGAGGGAGATGGAGAAGACTTTTTTCCACAACCCGGAGAAGAATTTCCAACAAGGCAAGGGCCGAGGGTTTCAGGCTAAAAGAGGGAAGATTTGGGTCGGACAGGATGAGGAAATGTTTTGTGAGGGTGGTGACAAGCTGGGCCAGGCCGCCCAGAGAAGCTGTGGGTGCTCCATCCCTGGGAGTGTCCAAGAGCAATCCCAAGTTGGGCAACTTCACTGAGTGGGAGACGCTGGGAGACGTCCCTGCCCACAGCACTGGAGGAGCTTTTAGGTCCCTTCCAACCCAAACCATTCCAGGAAAACCTCTGGAGGTTTGGGGTCCCAACACTGCGCTGGGGGGGATTGAAAGGTCTCCAAAAAGCCACGGGTTTGCCCCCCCACAATGGGTTTTGTGCCTGTTTGCGGTGTCAAAGCCGGGCGGTGGCACAACGGCTCGGGGACGACGGCATAGGGACAGTGACATGGGGACATCAGCCTGTCATTGCACCCCCACGTGTGTCTCCAATCCATTTTCTGCTCCAACTGGATCCATCTAACCCACGTGCTCCTCACCGCGCCGCGGTTCCCGCCGGGACTCGGGGAACGCCGACGCCAAGGGAACCAACACCGTCACCGGGACAACCAACATCCATCACCAGGAGGACCAAAATCGTCACCAGGAGAACCGACACCCATCTCAAACCCAGCACCACCGCCAGGACAACCAACCGGCCCAGCCCGAGCGCCGCCGGCTGCGCACGACCCGGAGACAATCCCAAACCCCCCCCAAATCCACCCCGACGGCGCCGAGCGGGCACTCACCGGCCTCGTCGTGAGCTTCCAGGGCAACGTCAGGCTCCTGTCGGGACAGGGAGGAGAAGAAGTCGGGGTCCTCCACGCCAGGGGGTCCCTTCCCCTCCCTGCTCATCGCCGGCAGCTCCCCCGCGGCGTAAAACGCGTCCTCCTCCTCCTCCTCCAGCTCCGTCTCCGCCGACGTCCCGGACGAGGCCAGGGGCTCCGGGGCTCTCTTGGCATCCTGGAGGAATCTTCGCTCCTCGCCGTGGGGGGCGGCGAAAGTGTCGTGGCCGTGCTCGGGGGGCATCAAGAGGGCTCTGCCTCCATCTCCGCGGCGCTCCGAGAAGTCGGGGACAGCTCTCTCCATCCCTCGCCGGCCGGGCTGGCTCGCCCGCAGCAGGACGCGGCGCCGGCACTCGGGGGGGTGGGTGGCCAGGGACTGCCGGCAAAACCTGCGGAGAGAGGAGAGCGGAGAGGAGAAGGTGAGGAAAGGGGCAGGGTTTGGGGGAGGCGGAGGAGGAAACCCCCCCCACACACACACCCAACGCTGCCGGGGTCCCATCGCTCACCACCGGCACCAAGTGGTGCCGCCGGCGGCTGGGGCGGTACCAGGGCCCTGCCAGGGTCCAAGGACCCCAAAAGGTGCCACCTGTCCCCGATACAAAGCATTTCCCACCGCCTTCACAACGGGATTTGCTGAGGGAACACCCCCTCCATCCCCTGCCACACCCCCCCCCAAAAAAAAAACCCCAGTCGCCCTCAAATTGATTATTTATCTCCCCAAAAAACTTCAATCCTGGGAAAAGCCACCCTGGGAGCTCTGCTCTGCCACAGGTTGCCCCCAAAATCGGGGTGGCTGCCCCCAAAATCGGGGTGCGAGGTGAGGATTTTGTGGCACATCCTTCTCCCCGCGCCAACCGAAGAGGATCCGACCTTCATCCCGGGAAAGCCTCGGAGGGTTTGGAGACCCCTGGGAGGGGCAATCAGGTACCAACCACCGAAATGTGGGTCCCCTGAGAACGAACCATCACCCCAAACACCTCCCCCCGCCGTTACAGGGTGAGAATTAAAACTGAGGATGAAAACCACGGAGTGGAATAAAAGGAGGATGGTGGAGAAGGGCGGGTTGGATCCCGACCCGGGGAGGCGGAGAAGGGAAAAATAAGAGGAAAGAGGCGCTAAAAAGCCGGGGCTTATCAGCTCCTGGGAG
>NW_020958753.1:0-4847 GCF_003031625.1 Empidonax traillii | reverse complement strand
CCCAAACACCTCCCCCCGCCGTTACAGGGTGAGAATTAAAACTGAGGATGAAAACCACGGAGTGGAATAAAAGGAGGATGGTGGAGAAGGGCGGGTTGGATCCCGACCCGGGGAGGCGGAGAAGGGAAAAATAAGAGGAAAGAGGCGCTAAAAAGCCGGGGCTTATCAGCTCCTGGGAGGATAAAGGCACAGGAGGGAGCGAAGGAGCTAAATTTACCCCGGCGAGGAAGGAGAAGGCAGAGAAGAGACTATAAATACCTTCAAGGTACGGAATGCAAATGAAGAGGGAATTATTCGAGCTGGCTCGAGATGTTTCCCCGCCCCGAAGGAGGAGAACACGAGGAGCAAACCCCGAGGTCACCCCAAAATCCCTCCCAAACCCCAAAATCTCTCCCACCTCGGGAGCGGCGACGCCCGGAGCTACCGTGGGTTGGGTTTGACGATAAGGAAATTAAACCAGGAACCGGGGGAAATAAAATAAAGCCCCGTGGGCTCCACACGCGCTGGAGGGTTTTCCTCCCCGCGGGTTTCAGTTCCAGTTGCCCCAGCTGGAATTTTTCAGGGATGGTTTTCAGGGATGTTCCACCGGCGTCGTCCCAAAGGCTGGCGGGATTCTCCCGTCCCAAAAAAGCGGCACCACGTCGATGCTTCTCCAAATCCATGAGGGGGGGGGTGGTTTTAGGGAGCAAATCCCAAATTTTGGGGTGTTTCAGGGGTTCAGCTCGGTGCCGGTGGGTTTGGGACGAGGGATGTTCCGGCGGGATGGAGCCACCTGCTCTCCCCATGCCGGATTACTGGAGGAGGAAACAGTGGAATGTGGAGTCGCCTTCAACCACCATCCGGCTGGAATCCCCTCGGAAGGCACAGAATTCCTCTTTTTTCGGTGGTTTCCACCCATGGTGCCAGCAAGGAGCAGGGAACAGGCAGGGAAACATCCTAACCCAGCCATCCCCGAGCTGGGGGGAGGCACCCAGGTGAGAAGGGGTGGAAATCCCACCAGCCGGGTTTAGGGGCTGGATCCGCGGGGTTCGATCCCAGCTGGCTCCGGGTGGGAATCCGGCGTCCCACTGGGAGCTGCTGCCTGTTCTCCCGGCATTAAACCACCCCTGTGCCGAGTCTCCCGGGCTGGGAACGACACCAAATCCCTCTTGGCATCGGGCTTGGCATCGCCCACCAACCCTCGGCCCCCAAACCCGCCCGTTGCTGCCGAGGCCCTGCCGCACTCACCCAAACCCCCTTTCCCAAGGTTCTCCCTCTAACCCTTCCTGAGACACGGATTTATCCATCAACCAGGTTCCCTAAAAACCAACAATCCTCCCCCAAAACCCGCTGGGGGGGTTGGCAAACCCACCAGGGGAGGTAAAAAAGGGGAGGAGGTTTCCCCTTTTCTCCCGGCCCCTAAAAAGTCTCGAGGGCTCACCGTGAAGTTTAAACACTTTTCCCCCAACTCCACTCGCTTCCCAAGCGCTTCCCAAGCTCTTCCCAAGCTCTGCTCGCTGCCCGGGGGGTGGGAGCAGGAGGGAGGAAACCCTTCCCCCCAGCCCATCGCATCGGGACTGGGACAATTTAAATGCTAAACCGGTTAAGTGGGGACGATCAATCGCTGCTGCCTTCCCTGGACGGGCAGGAAGGGGCCTTTCCCCAGGGAATTCCTGCACTGGGTGACCCTGCCAGTGTCCAAAGGCCTTGGATGTGTCCATTTTCCCCGAGGGTCTTTCTTTTTTCCTCGCTGGAAGAGCAGAACCACCCGCAGGAGACCAGAGGCGTTTCCAGGCTCTGTGGCAGTTCGTGGTCAAGCCTGTGGGATCCACCACACTCCACAGGTTCCAGCTGCACTTTTTCCCGGTTTTCCAGCGATGCAGGAGGTCGGTGCCCAGTTTTCCCCCCCCCTCATAATCCATCAGGACCAAGTATTCCAGGTCGGGACTGCTCCCAGGGCTCCAGCACACCAATTCCAACACGCTCAATTCCAACGTGCTTCAACCATGGTGTTTTTCCATGCATGTTCCTTTTCCCTCCTGGAAAAAAACTCCATGGAAGAGCAGACCCACAGCGCAAAACACCTCTGGGTTTTCCCCCTCCACACCAGAGTCTGCCAGGCCGCAGCCACAGATGTTTTTCTTCCCTGGGATAAACTCGTGTCCGGGTAGATCCACGACACGGAAACGACGCCGTTTTTCCCACTCCGTGCCGGGTCTGCCATGCTCCCAACGTGGGCTGGGCCCCTCTCCCTGTGTGGATATTTTCCCTCTCTCTGGGAAAAACACAAAACCCAGTGGAGACAGAGAGGAAAGTGCCTCTGGAATTCCCTCCTCCTCCTCCTCCTCCTCGCCAGGTCATGGCCAAGGATCCCACACTCTCCCAGCTCAAGGTTGGGCCCCATCCACGTGGTTTTTTTCCCCCCCTCCTGTGTGGTTTCGCTCCTCCCCTGGCACTGTGGAGCCCCATGGAATTCTCCTCCTCCACGCCAGGTCACGGCCACGTTCCCAAGGTCCCGGACGCTCCCGGCATTCCAGGGCCGGACAGGCTCGGTTTTCTCCTCCCCCCCATGGTGTTTTTTCCTCGTTGGCACAGCGGGGTGGCCGTGGAGCAGGATGGAATCACCTTATCCCTCCTTGTGCCAGCTCCTGGCCGGGCTCAGGGCATCCCACGCGCTCCCAGCGGGCTCAAGCCGGGCAGAATCCGGGTTTTTCCCACGCGTTTCCTCCTTCCCCAAGTGGTTTTTCCACCTTTTCCCCCACGTGGTTCCTCCTTCCTGCCGTGGCAGAGCAGAGCCAAGGCACAGGAGGACAGGGATGGGCAGTCCCACTCCATCCCAGGCCACAGATAAAGATCCAGGACATCCCCAGACGATTCTCCTTCCACAGGGAAACCCCTGGCGATCCTCGACATTCCTCCCAAAAGTGGCTTTTTTCCCCCATCCCAGAGCCAGAAGGAGCAAGGGATGCATCTCCCAGGGAGCTCTTCCCATCCTGCTCCAAAGAGACGGCAAATCCCGCACCGTGGAGGGGTTTTGTGGGGATCCAGGAGCTCGGTGAGCGCTGGGATCCTCAGGGAATTCCGCTGGGGGGGGTTTTGTGGGGATCCAGGAGCTCGGTGAGCGCTGGAATCCTCAGGGAATTCCGCTGGGGGGGGTTTTGTGGGGATCCAGGAGCTCGGTGAGCGCTGGGATCCTCAGGGAATTCCGCTGTGGGGTCCTTGGAGTCCAGCAGAGACGCTCTGGGCACGTTGTCCTTTAAAGGAGCAGCGAATTCCAGCGTGGAGCTGTGCTGGGATGAGCCAAGAGCCGCTCCGAGTGTGCCAGGAAGAGCCCAAAGCTGCTCCAAATCTGCCAGGATGAGTCCAAAACTGCTCCAAATCCACCAGGATGAGTCCAAAACTGCTCCAAATCTGCCGGGATGAGTCCAAAACTGCTCCAAATCTGCCAGGATGAGCCCAAAGCTGCTCCAAGGGGTCAGGATGAGCCCAAAGCTGCTCCAAGGGGTCAGGATGAGCCCAAAACTGCTCCAAGGGGTCAGGATGAGCCCAAAACTGCTCCAAGGGGCTCCAGGATGAGCCCAAATCTGCTCCAAGGGGTCAGGATGAGCCCAAAACTGCTCCAAGGGGCTCCAGGATGAGCCCAAATCTGCTCCCAGCAGCTCCAGGATGAGCCCAAATCTGCTCCCAGCAGCTCCAGGATGAGCCCAAAACTGCTCCAAGGGATCAGGATGAGCCCAAAGCTGCTCCCAGCAGCTCCAGGATGAGCCCAAAACTGCTCCAAGGGGTCAGGATGAGCCCAAAGCTGCTCCGAGTGGAGCTGAGATGTGCTGGGATGAGCCCAAAGTTGTTCCAAGTGGCTCCAGGATAAGCCCAAAGCTGCTCCAAGAGGCTCCAGAACGAGTCCAAAGCCGATCCCAGTGTGCCAAGATGAGTACAAAGCTGCTCCAAGCTGAGTTGAGCCGCGCTGGGGCGAGCCCGAAGCTGCTCCAAACGGAGCTGAGCCGTGCTGGGACGAAGCAAGAGCCACTCCAAGCGGCTTCAGGATGAGCCCAAAGCTGCTCCAAGGGGTCAGGATGAGCCCAAAGCTGCTCCAAACGGAGCTGAGCCGCGCTGGGACGAGGCAAGAGCCGCTCCAAGCGGCTCTGGGATGAGCCCAAAGCTGCTCTGAGCAGAGCTGAGCCGTGCTGGGATGATCCCAAAGCCGCTCCAAGCGGCTCCAGGGTGAGCCCAAAGCTGCTCCGAGGAACAGCAGCACCGCTGGGGTCTGTCCTGCTCCCACCACGGGCAGGAAACCCCCCGGAATCCACCGGCACTGCCGAGACCCCCCGGCCCCGGCCCCGCTCCGAGGGGGATTAAAGCTCCCGGCACAGATTCCAAGGTCACCGGATGCTCCTTTGACCCCGGTAACGAGCTTGGCACGCTCGGCACCGTCCCAGGGCAGGACCCAGGGGAAGGGTCAGTGTGGGGATGACCCCTGGTCCCCTCCCCCCAAACCCCATTCCAGCTCGGGGGGGTAAATCCGGGACCGCTTGGAATTGGGAATCCCGGTGCTCCCACCCCACAGATGCTGCCTGTGCAGACCCTCCCCTGCCCCCCCCAGTCTGGGGGTCCCTTCCTGGACACAGAACTCCCCTGGGGACCCTCACAGACCCCCCCCGCATCTGATCCCCCCAGCCTGGGTCCTCCCCTGGAGACACAGACTCCCCCTGCCCACGTGGGGACCCCCATGGAGACCCTCCCCACCTGACCCCCCAGTTTGGGTCCCCTCCTGGAGACACAGACCCCCCCTGGACACCTGAATCCCCTCACAGACCCCCCTCTCTGTCCATGTGGATCCCCAGGTCCCCTCCTGGACACAGACCCCCCCC
>NW_020958752.1:10580-12343 GCF_003031625.1 Empidonax traillii | reverse complement strand
TTTCCCAGGAATGTGTGTTTTAGGACCACCAATCAATGGACTGTCTGAGGCGCGTGAACAATGTAGGCTAACCAATCATAATAGCATGCTGTGCTCGTGACTGCATGTCCAGGATTCAAAAGATTATATATTGAGTAGCCTTCTGATAATAAAACGGATTTGAATCTGCATCTTATAGATGTGTCGTTCTTTCCCACTCACGTGAAATGCCTGCAGCATAACCCTGTAATAAGTAGTAGTTTATTTACTTATCAAATTAGTAATAGTAGTGCATGTTATATTCTTGTATACATGTATATGCTATTATAATCATTGTTCTGTTAAAGTTAGGAGACTATAAGTTGTAGACTGGTTCATTAATCCATCAGCATTGTAAGCTGATAAGCACGCAGCTTGCAGCTCTTAAGTTAGAAAGACAAGTTATTGTGCTTTGTTAAATAAGTATTTCTGTATCTTATTTTTCTAAAAAGCTCATTGCTCATTGTCCCATTGCCCGCATAAAGTAACGAAGGGAAGGACAAGAATCAAAGAGTCAAGAATAAAGATGATACAAAGAATCCAAGATGGACATGTGCAGCAGAAGCTTCAAGGACTAAAGGCTAATTAAAACCATGGAAAGGAAAGCACTTGGCAACCGAAACGGGGCCTGTAGGAAAACCAACCAGAACCAGACCTGCAAGGTTCGGGTCCAATAGAGAGACAGCAAATGACTATGGGAGGGAAACTGATAAAGAAATAAAAGTTACTGTTTTTGTCTACTGCGCTTGCGTGCCGTGAATGGGGCAGGAGCTCGCAGGCCGCCCAGTGCGCTGGTTTACTTATTTGCTTTTTACATAAATCTTCAGTAAATTTTATTACTATATTTCAACTCAGTTTCATTTTACTTATAACAACCCCAAATATCAGAACAAGTCAGAGATGACCTACTAGAGAGCAGCTCTGTGGAGAAGGACATGGCAGTCTTGGTAGATGACAAGGTGGTCATGAGCCAGCCATATACCCTGGGAACCAGGAGGGCCAATGGGATCCTGGGGGGGCATCAGGAACAGTGTGGCCAGAAGTTCAGGGAGGTGATCCTGCCCCTCTACTTGGCCCTGCTGGGGCCACATCAGGAGTGCTGTGTCCAGTCCTGGGCTCCTCAGCAGAAGAAAAACAAGAAACTACTGGAGAGGTCACAAAGATGATTAAGGGGTTGGAGAATCTCTCTGATGAGGAGACACTGTGGGAGCCAAGCCTGCTCAGTCTAGAGAAGAGAAGACTGAGAGGGAATCTTGTAAATGCATATAAATATCTCCAAGGCAGTTGTCAAGAGGTTGGTACCAGACTCTTTTCAGTGGTGCCCAGTGACAGGATGAGGAGCAATGAGCTGAACTGATCTTCCACCACTTGACTCTTCCTCTGGAGTCATGCTCATGAGCTTATTCTGGGCTGCTTTCAGGAAGGAGGAGAAATCTCTAGAAGAAATTTCATCTTCAATTCAGTGGAAAACAAAGAGAGACCGGTTCCACAATTGTTCATCTTAGTAATGCCTGAATATTGTATGAAAAAATGGTCATTAGAGGTCCTTCTAACCCCACCTTATTTCTTAGATAGTGTAGGAGTAGTGCTTTTGGAAGAATTTGTAGTGGGAAAGCCAGAAACTCTTTTTGCTAGGAAGGTTTTCTGCCTAAAAGGGAACTCTTTCTCAAAGGTAGTTTCAATGCCTTCTCCACCCTGCATAGCAACCTCTGATATTTGAGAGGAGAGAGAGAACACACAGAAAT
>NW_020958752.1:5136-7500 GCF_003031625.1 Empidonax traillii | reverse complement strand
CCCTGTTTGTCTTGGTCCTGCTGTTCAACTCTGCAGAGTACACCTGGTTCCCAAACAAACTGATGGTTTCCAAGTCTCTTGCACTCCTCAGGCAGACAGGTTGGCCTTCCCAGTTCCTGGCACAGCAGCCATAGAGGCCCCGGGACTCGTGGTCCCTGCTCTGGTTGCTGGCGCTCAGACAAGACTTTAATCTTCACCCAATCCCTCACCAATCTGCACCTCAGAGATGTCAGCTTTTCCTGTAGGGTTTCCCCAGAAATGAAACTGCCAAACAACCCTTGGGACTGTCTTGGAAGGAGTCCTGGATTGTAGGAAAGTACCATCGAGCCTGATCTCCCCCTTTGCATGAAAACACCAATGGAATGTGAAAAGCTGTTGCAATCATTGCAAGTGGTGAAAAGAAGAGCCTGACAGTCTTGAAGGGGATGTAAAATGCCTGAAGTAAGGATGATGCCTGTTTGAATGAGCCTTGTGGTCTGGTGCTGGGAGAGAGAGGGGCAGAAGTGAGTTCTAAAGTGTGGATATGTGGTCAGTCAGGTGTCCCTGACCCTGGCAGGGGGCTCAAACGAGATGGTCTTCAAGGTCCTTTCCAAGCCAAGCCAGTCTATGATTCTGGGATTCTCTGAACTTGTTTCAGCAGTGGAAGGATGTGCCTGGATTCACCTTGCTGAATTTTGGTTGTTCAAAAGCCATCTAACTCTGGTACCCTCTGCTCCACCCATGTCAAGGCACAGGGGATGTGTCTTTGTTTTCATGAAGGTTCCCCTCCAGTTCATGCTCAGGTTCTGGTCCTCTGAGCACCCCAAGAGGGTGGGAGCACACTCAGTCTCTGCTTTACAGCAACTCAGCCAGGTACCCACGTCCGAGATGAGATGGCCCTGGGATTCCCAGAGCACTCAGTCCCCGGGAAGCCTCCAAGTACTTGGTGTGAGTGGGATGGCTCAGCTTTGTTTCTCTCCATGCTCTGTGTTTGTCTGAGGGCTCAGTCACCTTCCTGTCTGCCTCCTGGAACATCCCAAGAGGGGCACCCCACATTGCCAGTGCTCACCCTCAGAAGCATTGCCCTGGTGAGCTGCAGCACAACCACGACCACTCTGGCCCTTCCTACCTTTGGAACAGGAACGTACAGGGGACACAGAACAATAGCTCTCTAATGGCACCATGACACAGGGCCTGCACATCTCCCAGCCCATGTGCTCAGTACTGGGGTTGCACAGGCCCATCCAAGAGGTCACAAGGCTTGCCGAGGGTCTTCTCACTCGGGAAGACTCAGTCTCCCAGGTACAGTTTTTTAAGCTTCTAGCCAAGAGAGGAATTGTAGAGAACATAAGCACTTTGCCAGAAACATCAGAAGGCTGAAGAGGAGTCTGGGTTTGCTGAGGTCATGTTGATGAATGAAAAGGTGAAAGCTGGAAGAAGAGGAGGGAAATAGACTTTTTCCAAGGAGTCTGGAAAACTCGTAGAGCAAGTCTTCTCATAATGCACATTAGGGCACATGGAGCAGAGGAAGGGGATGGCAACAGTCAGCAAGCACTTCCCAAGTGGAAGCCAGGCTTGACCAAGGTGATTTGCTTCTCTCCTTGTGGCATTATGCAGGAAGGAGAGCAGGGAGTGTCCTTTACCTTGACTTTAGCAAGGCTCTGGACGTTGTCAGGACCCAGCATGTTCTTCTCTGTGGGTTAGAATGTTAGGATCTAAATCAACAACTCAGTGGCTAAAACAGGTGGGATGTTCGTGCTCAGAGAGTGCTGGTGGTGGTTCATAGGCCATACTCTACGTGGAGGCCTGGAAGAAGTTCAGGCAGAAGAGGAGCTTTCCAATGCCTGCAAGCAACCACCAGGAAGATGAACCAGGCTCTTCACTGCAGCCAGCGGTGGCAGCAGGAGAGAGAAAGATAATGGGTGGGCAGTAGAAAAGAAATTAAAAAGTCAGTCTGTAAGAAGTAACTAAAGGTGCTTTCCCCATGAGAAGAGTGAAGCATTGGAAGGAGATGCCCAGATAGGATGTCCAGTCTTCCTCCGCAGTGTCAGTGGCTTCAGTTCACTGCCCTTCCTGGAGGTTTGCCTGGCTGCGCTCACAGCAAACCTGTGGCTGAGTCCCTTCCAGCCTGAAAGCCTGGAGCCAGTGCTGCCAGGAAGGACCTCAGAGAGACCTCAGGCAGGGCTGCTGCCCTTCTCCTGGGGGCTGCTTGGAAGAGGACACTCTGACTCTGGTCCCCACCTGAGCTCCAGCTCCAGCTGTGTCTCAGCCAGGCCTGCACTTGGCCAGGGCCTCTGCTGATGTGGCCCTGGGCCCATGCACTGGCTTCCCAGCTGCACCTCAGACTTTCCTCAGCACTATGGACTTCTCCAATCATCTAGAACA
>NW_020958752.1:0-1687 GCF_003031625.1 Empidonax traillii | reverse complement strand
AGATCTTTGTCCCTGACCTGCTGCAAATGCTCTCCCTTGTCTCCCTCAGCCTCTTGCACTCCAACCAGCAGTCAGATCCAGTGGCCTTTCCAAATGTCCATTTATTCAGCCTTTCAGAAACAGAAGCTTCTCTGCCTTCAAGGGGGGATCACGTGGCTTTCTATTACCAACTTGAAACCATCTCAGGATCCACAGACAGACTCAACACCAGCCAGCCTCACATCCCATCTCCCCTTTCAACCTCCTTGAACCTCAGATGAAACATTTTCTCTGCACCTGTAAAATGCCTGAGGGCTGAAGTGCAGAGATCTTCTCCTATGGGCTCAGCTGGTCAGACCTGGCTGGGCCTGGAGGTGCCCTCATGGTTTGGTGATGGAATACAGAATGTCAAATATGACTAAAGCAAAAGCAGTATTGCAGAGAGACAAGCCTGGTCAGTCAGGCCAGAGAGAGATGCATTTCTTCTCTGCAGTTTTTCTTTTATGATCATTTATCCGTCATGTGGATGAACAGATAGAATGTACCCTCAGCAAGTTTGCTGATGATAAGAAACTGGGGTCACAGGAACCTAAAGAGGTGCAACAAGGGCAAGAGTGAGTTCCTCCACTTGGGGAGGGATAACCCCAACTACCAGAACAAGTCAGAGATGACCTACTAGAGAGCAGCTCTGTGGAGAAGGACATGGCAGTCTTGGTAGATGACAAGGGGACCATGAGCCAGCCATATGCCCTGGGACCCAGGAGGGCCAATGGGATCCTGGGGGGCATCAGGAACAGTGTGGCCAGAAGTTCAGGGAGGTGATCCTGCCCCTCTACTTGGCCCTGCTGGAGCCACATCTGGAGTGCTGTGTCCAGTCCTGGGCTCCTCAGCAGAAGAAAAACAAGAAACTACTGGAGAGGCCACAAAGATGATTAAGGGGTTGGAGAATCTCTCTGATGAGGAGACACTGTGGGAGCCAAGCCTGCTCAGTCTAGAGAAGAGAAGACTGAGAGGGGATCTCATAATGTATATAAATATTAAAGTTGGGTGTCAAGAGATTGGTACCAGCCTCTTTTCAGTGACAAGATGAGGAGCAGTGAGCACTCCCAACGTGAGAAAGAACTTCTTCCCACCTTGCCAGGAAGGGATGACCTTTGAATGGAGACATTCTAATTCCTCTGGACACATTCCTGTGTCACCGGCTCAGGGTCTCCCTGCCTTGGCAGAGGGATTCAACAAGATGATCTCCAGAGGTCCCTTCCAACCCTCTTCTGGGATTGTGTGATTCCTGTTGTCTGGCCCTCAGAAAGGAAAAGGACACATTGGATTTGGATGCTCTTTGACACAAACTCTGCTTCTCACCCAAATCTTCGCTGTGAAAGAAGCACCTGCCCCAGGAAGGCACCAGTTCTGAGGAACAACTGCTCTCAGATCTCTCCCATTCTCACAGCTAGGGTTAGGCACAAAGTCAGCGCTATTGTGCTTAGTAAAGGAAACAGCCAAGACCCCGAGAGTACCCACAAGCTCTGCATTCCCCACCACAGCTACAGAAGCACATAGTTCTGCATCTGTACAAGGACAAAAGCAGCCCCAGAGGCTCCACTGAAGCTGTGGAAAGATATTTCTGCTTTTTGAAATCTTCCCATTTCACTCCAAATACTTGTCGCCCTTCTACCATAATTTCAGACCAAGTAACATCAAGATAGCC
>NW_020958751.1:10933-12347 GCF_003031625.1 Empidonax traillii | reverse complement strand
GGTTGTGCACCAACTTCTCTTGAGAGACTAAGGCTCAGGGCTTTCTTTCCTCTTTTGGTGGTCCCAGCATGGGGGTGGCACAGCAGCCAACCACAGCCTCGAGAAAAGCCCCACCAACCCCTCCTCCCTCAATCCGTGCCTCAATTTCCCCACCCTGACCAGCTCTTGGGGACCTGAGGGGTGGCATCATCCCACCCCCATACCACCCTCTTCAAGTTCCTCTCCCCCACCAAGCTAGGGGGGCCCAGCAGACATGACCCCCCAGTCCCTGCACCCTGGGGACATGGGGGGCTCCCCTCAGCCCCCGTTCAGCCCATCAGTCTCAGCCCATGGAGCCGACCTGCTCCTCCTCCATGTCCCAGCAGAGCCACGGGGGCGCAGGGCTGGGGACACGGACCCGTGGGTGGGGACACTACGCTGTCACACAAAGGAGGAGACAGGAAACCAAAGCCTTGCTGCCCTCCTCACTCTTCTGACCTCTCCCACCCTTTTCCCGTCGGATTAGGGGCATCCCAGCACCTTTTGGGGTGTACTGGGTGCCGTGTTGAAGGGCAGGTGCCCTCCCAAAAGCCCTCAAACATCCCCGGCATCCCCAGTGATGTCACCACTGTGCCTATGATGTCTCTGGTGTTGCCAATGATGTCACAGCTGTCCAGTTGGTGTCATCACAGTCCCTGTGACGCCACCAGACAGTTGTGATGTCACTGGTCTCCAGTGATGTCACCGCTGTCCCATGAGATGTCACCACTCTCCCATGTGATGTCACTGCTGTCCCCAAGGGTGGTCTCCTGTGTCCCCAAAATGTCACTGCTGTCTCTGTGATGTCACCTCTGTCCCAAGTAGTAGCACCATGTCCCCGTGATGCCACTGATGTCCCCTGTGGTGTCACCAGAGCCCTGGGATGTCACTGGTCTCCTGGGATGTCACCGCTGCCCCCTTCAGCAAAACTGAAGGCAGAGGGCCCAGCTCCCTGCAGCTCTCCTGTATCCCAGGGCCGGAGGCCTGTGCAGGACTTGCAGCCAGCAGGGGAAAGAAAGAGCTTTCCTTTTCCCTCTAAAGGCTCACGTGCAAGAGCTGAACAGCAACACAAGCTCTGTTCCGGTGAGGTCCTCCCTCAGCCAGCCCACGCAGCGCTCCAGCACAGCCAGTGTCCAGGGAGAATCGCCCAGCCCGGCCTGTTCTCTCTGACAGAGCTCCTGAGTTGGGAAAATGGGGCTGGCAGGTCCAGGCTGGGCTTGCTTGGGCTTTGCTGGGCTGGGCAAGGGCTGGGAGCTGGGAGCATTTGGGCTACTCCTCCAGCTCCTGCTCTCACCGTGTTCTCCTCCTTTCCTTTCCCACTCCACTGGCAACCCCCACGGAAAATGGGGTTTACAGACAGCCCTGTAACACCCAGTGGGTTTGTCCCTGTCGTCAG
>NW_020958751.1:3725-5665 GCF_003031625.1 Empidonax traillii | reverse complement strand
CGAGGAAGTGTGCCAAGAGAGAAAGTTTTTGAGGTCTACCCTGTTGAATTGCAAACTTCTAAACATTGGCAGTCTCTGCTTCGAAACCTTTCTACATGGCACATATAACAAGGTGCTGCACGTTCATATCAGCTAGACAGACTCTGAAGCGCTTACAGACAAGCGCTTCCCAGCAAGTGGAGAGTGTCCTCTTCAGCTGCCGCTGAGTGAGACGAGCCAGGCAAAGCGACCTTGCTGCATTCGCCCTCCTCCTTGCAGCCGAGAAGAACGCTCAACACTCTGAAGAAGGGCTGTACAGTCAATAGGAGGCAAAGGGAAACTCACTCTTAGTCAAATGGCAGTGCCTCGAAGTTTGCAGTTGGAAGGGGAATGACACTGAAAGTCTTCTCTCTTGGCACGCTTCTCTTTTTGAACTGTAGCGTACAGCGTGGATCTCGCCTGTGCAGTTGAGAGTTTTGCTGGTATGTGGAGGGAAGATGTTCAATGCTTGGTGTGGTGCTTTGTGGTTTCGAGAGAGAGAATACCTAGCTGTGGGTTTTCCTTTTAAGACATTTGGCATGGGGTCATCTGCTGGCCTCTCTAAGGGTATCAAGTCAAATCTGTGGGACCCAAAGAGAAGAAAAGACTCTGAGTGTGCCTTGAGGAGTAGCTAGGACTAGTCCTGCGGCAGGGCTGTGTTTAGCAAGGCTTTACCCACAAGGAGGGGTTGGGTCGAGTAGGGGCTCTGCCTCACCCCCTACTGCGGTTGCTGTAGTTACAGAGCCCCCGCTTTCATTTGCAGGCACTGTTAGCCCCGAGCATGGTCCACCTTTGTCTGTGCTTTGGGAGCAAAATCCTTCTTGCAATGTCCTCGTTCCCCTTGGCCCCCACCCTACTCTGGATCCATAGGGCTCCAAGACCTCCAATATCTACTGGAACATATGACCTTAGAGACAAGATAAATCCCAGTTGATGAACCTCTCAATGTCCTCGTGGTGGCAACTGGGCAGCCTTGGCCCAGTGCTGAAGGACCTTGGGTGGGAGGGAGGGAATCACTGACCTTCAGTGGTTGTGCCTGTCTGGGAGCTGCTGCCGGGGAGGAGAAAGGCACAGGTTGAGAGCCTGGAGCTCCCCCAGGTTCTGCACACACTGAGACACCGTGGGAATCCCAGATCCACAATCTGTCATCTTTGGGGGAGTTGTCTCTTCCAAGAGAAACCATTCTATGATTCCCCAGTCTTCAGGAAATTTTGGAGTCAGTGAGAAAATGAAATAAAGGGCAACCTCAAGCCCCTGTGCTCTGGTGGTGGTTGAAAGGGGATGGTCCCTGTCTCAGGGAGGGGTTTGGCGATGGTTGCAGCTTGGGGTTGGGCTGAGCAGGTGGGACCTGAAACACTGCAGGCAACTAAACTGCAATTTTTTGTCTTCTTGCTCCATCCCTCACTCCAGAAGATGTTGTTGATGCCATCAGTTGGTCGATTTCTTGAAATCTTCCTGTCTAATCTATGGGCCTGAAACTCCTTGTTCCTCTCCCCAGTTAGTTCTCATTGCAGGCAGGAGAGAGGGACGGTGCTTTCATGGTTCTGCCGCAGTTGTTTTGAACACTGTCTTCACCCTGACTCACATCCCACCTTTGTTCATCTGTTCTGCAATAATTCACTTGCAACTGGTCTCTGAACTGTGTCTGTGCCCCAAGGAAGGGCACAGCATGCACCAAATCTGACCCTTCCAGTGCAACCACCAGAGCGTCATCCTGCAGCCCTGGACTCTCTTGTCCTATCTGAGACACACTTGTGCAGTTCTCCAGGGGATGGGGAGTACAAGGACAGGTTCTGTAAAGGGAGCTGTGTGGGACTGGAGGTGGGAGAGGAGAAGACCTTTATGCCCCTCATGTGAATCCCTTGGGAGGAAACTCTGCCCCTCCTAGATCTGAGGTATTTTCCAGTCCTGAAAACAATAAC
>NW_020958751.1:0-1606 GCF_003031625.1 Empidonax traillii | reverse complement strand
ATCAGTGGCATCACGGGGACATGGTGCTACTGCTTGGGACAGAGGTGACATCACAGAGACAGCAGTGACATTTTGGGGACACAGGGACCACCCTTGGGGACGGCAGTGACATCACATGGGAGAGTGGTGACATCTCATGGGACAGCAGTGACATCACTGGAGACCAGTGACATCACAACTGTCTGGTGGCGTCACAGGGACTGTGATGGCATCAATTGGAAAGCTGTGACATCATTGGCAACACCAGAGACATCACAGGAACAGTGGTGACATCACTGGGGATGCCGGGGGTGTTTGGGGGCTTTTGGGAGGGCACCTGCCCTTCAACACGGCACATAGCACACCCCAAAAAGTGCTGGGATGCCCCCAAACTGATGGGAAAAGGGTGGGAGAGGTCAGAAGAGTGAGGAGGGCAGCGGGGCTTTGGTTTCCTGTCCCCTCCTCTGTGTGACAGTGTCGTGTCCCCACCCTCGGGTCCGTGTCCCCAGCCCTGCACTCCCCGGCTCTGCCGGAACATAGAGGAGGAGCAGGTCACCTCCATGGGCTGAGACTGATGGGCTCAGCGGGGGCTGAGGGGAGACCCCCATGTCCCCGGGGTGCAGGGACTGGGGGGTCATGTCTGCTGGGCCCCCTAGCTTGGTGGGGGAGAGGAACTTGAAGAGGGTGGTACTGGGGTGGGATGATGCCACCCCTCGGGTCCCCAAGAACTGCTCAGGGTGGGGAAACTAAGGCACGGATTGAGGGGTTGGTGGGGCTTTTCTCGAGGCTGTGGTTGGTTGCTGTGCCACCGCCATGCTGGGACCACCAAAAGAGGAAAGAAAGCCCTGAGCCTCTGTCTCTCAAGAGAAGGTGGTGCACAACCCTTGGCACTACACAAAGAGCAAAGGTGCAAAGCACCATTGAACTGGAAGGTATCTTTCCCTGTTCCGAATCCTAGATGTAAAAGTAAAAAAAACTCTAAACCTAACCCTAACCCAAACCCCAATGCGAACTCTAACCCTAATCCCTAACCCGTAACCCTAAAGCTGACCCTAAAGCTAACACTAACCCGAACCTCTAAGCCCTAATCCGGAACCAAACCCTTACCCTAACCCTAACCCGAACTCTAAAACTAAACTGAACCCTAACACTACCCTAACTCGAAGCCTAACACTCACACGAACCCTAAGCCTCACCCTCACCCTAACCCTTACCCTAACTCGAACCCTAAATCTAACCCTAAATATCACGCTCATCTTCACCCTAACCCTAACCCTTGTTAACCCTAACCCTATCCCCTTTCTTACACTAATTTAAAAGCCCTCCCGGTAGTTCCCAAGCCTGTACGAAAATCTCATCCTCTCTCTGTCTCAGAGCCCCCCACTTATCTTGCAGAGAGACGGGCCTGTCCATCCACCTTCCAAAAGTACGTCCCTTCGGCTGGCTCAGGGCTTCCTGTAGTCCCTGGCTTCTTCTTTTCGTCAGCTCCAAGAAAGGAAACCAAAATCAGTGCAGGACTTTAGTATCACATGGGCCAAACCCCAACCATTCCCACACTCACCCTCTCCTAAGTGCACCCAAGTCCTCGTGTCACTGCCTCCAGCAAGAGGTGCAGAGCTTGCAGCTT
>NW_020958750.1:8295-12351 GCF_003031625.1 Empidonax traillii | reverse complement strand
CTAAGACTAACCCTAATGAAAAGAGCATTGGTGACATCACTGGGGGCGAGTGTCATCACAGGTGACTGGTGAAAACAAAGAGACAGCTGTGATGTCACAGGGACATTGGTGACATCACAAGTACATGGCTGACATCAAAGTGACATCAGTGACATCATTGGGGATATTGGTGATATCACAGAGGACAGTGGTGACATCAAAGGGACATCGGTGACATCATTGGGTACCAGTGACATCACAGGGGACTGTTGAAAACAAAGGGACAGGCGTGTTATCACAGGGACATCAGTGACATCACAGGGGATATCGGTGGTTTCTCAAGGACAGGGGTGACATCACAGTGGCACCAATGATTTCATCAAGGACAATGGTGACATCACAGGAGACAGAGGTGACATCACTGGGGATCAGTAACATCACAGGGGACAGAGGTGACAACAAAGGAAAGCCCTGATGTCACAGGGAAATCAGTGACATCACGGGGACATGGAGCCACCTCTGGGGACAGTGGTGACATCACAGAGACAGCAGTGACATCATTGGAAAGCAGTGACATAATAGGGGACTGGTGACAACAATTGTGATGTCACCGATGTCACAGGGACATCGGTGACATCACAGGGTACATCAGTGACTGCACAAGGCCAGGGGTGACACCACAGAGACACCAGTGACATCATCGGTCACATCGGTGACAGCTGTGATATAAAAGGGACATTGGTGACATCACAGGGGTCTAGTGACATCACAAGGATATCGGTGACATCACGGGGACAGCAGCAACATAATTGGGAACAAGTGACGTCAGAGGGGGCTGGTTAAAACGAGGGGACAACTGTGATGTCACTGGGAAATCATTAACATCACAGGGACATGGTGACACCTCTGTGGACAGTGGTGACATCACAGGGACAGCAGTGACATCCTTGGGGACCAGTGTCATCACAGAGTACTGGTGAAAACAAAGGGACAGCTGTGATGTCACAGGACCGTTGGTGAAGTCACAAGGGACCAGAGTAACATCACAGAGACAACAGTAACATCATCAGATACAATGGTGACATAACAGGAGAGAGTGGTGACATCACAGGGATGGCAGTGACATCATTGGGGACCAGTGACATCACAGGGACTGATGACAATGAAAGTATAGCTGTGATGTCACAGGGAAATCAGTGACATCAAATAGGACATCGGTGACAAGGGCAGGGTTGAAATTACAGAGACAAAAATGACATCATCGAGGATATTGGTGACATCACAGGGGACATTGGTGACATCACAGTGACATGAGGGACATCACAGGGGATTGCTGACAACAAATGGACATGGGTGAAATCAAAGGGGACATGGGTGACTTCACAAGCACAAACATGACATGGCAGGGACACTGATGACATCAATGACATCATCAGAGACACTGACATCACAGGGAACAGTGGTGACATCAGGGGGACATGAGTGACATCACTGGGGTCAGCGACATCACAGGGCACTGGTCACAAGAAAGGGACAGCCGTGATGTCACAGGGACATCAGTTAAATCACAGGGGTCTAGTGACATCACAGGGACATCAGTCACATCACAGGCACATGATGCCACCGGTGGGTACATTGTTGACAACACAAGGGCCAACAGTGACATCACAGGGGACTGGTGACATTACAGGGACATTGGAGAAATCACAGGGACATGGTGCCACAGCTGACGTCAGTGGTGGCATAAGAGGGACCACAGTGATATCGCTGGGGACCAGTGACATCCCAGGGGACTGATGAGAACACAGACTAAGCCCTGTTGTCACAGGGACATTGGTGACATCACAAGGGACATCAGTGACTTCACAAGGACAGGGGTGACATCACAGAGACACCAGTGACATCATCTGGGACATTGCTGACATCACAGGGGACAGCGGTGACTTCACAGTGAGATGGGTGACATCACTGGGGACCAGTGACATCACAGGGAGGTGTTGACAATAAAGGGACAGCCGTGATGTCAGAGGGACATCAGTGACATCACAGGAACATGGTGTTACCATTGGGGAGAGTGGTGACATCACAGAGACAGCAATGGCGTCACTGGGGACCAGAAATATCACTGGGGACAGGTGACAACAAAGGGAAAGCCGTGATGTCACAGGGACATCAATGACATCACAGGGGACCTGGAGAACAACACAGAGACACCAGTGATATCATGGGGGACATTGGTGACATCACAGGGGAGAGTGGTGACATTATAGGGACAGTAGTGACACCACTGTGGAACAGTGACATCGCAGAAGACTGGTGACAACAAAGGGGCAGCCGTGATCTCCCAAGGACATCAGTGACATCACTGGGGACATTGGTGACTTCACAAGGACAGGAGTGACATCGCAGAGACACCAGTGACATCATCGGTGACACTGGTGACATCATAGGGACAGCAGTGATGTCACTGGGGACCAGTGATGTTCCAGGGGATTGGTGACCACAAAGGGACAGCCGTGATGTCACAGGGCTATTGGTGACATCACAGGGGACAGGGGTTACAACACAGGGGACAGAGGTGTCATCACAGGGACATCGGTGATATCACTGGGGACAAGTGACGTCACAGGGGACTGGTGACAACAAAGGGACAGCTGTGATATAACGTGGATGTTGGCGGAGGAGCTTCCAGAACAAACTGCACACAAATCAGGATGATTTACACAAATGTTCCACTTTATTTACATAACCCAACCTCTTATATACTTTCACTGCCCCCCGGGCCGTGATCACTTTCAAACTATTGGTTATTTGCTGTAACCCACGAACCGAGCGTGCATTACTGACACACTGCCTATTGGCTGCACACAAATGTCCACACGATATGAAGACATTGTTTTTCTCCTAAAACTCCTCCTTATTTTTGTCCCAGGTTTCTCTTAGTTTACATTCCTGCAGTCTGGTATCACTGCTCCTGTATCTTTCCCCTGCCTGCAAAGAGGCTTCTGGCTATGTCAGGGCCAGGCCTAACTGAGGCCAGTTAGTATGGTTTGTCCATAGTGTGTCTTTTTTCAGCTCGGCACCCCACAAGTCTGATCCCCCAAATGGAAGAAGAATGAAGATTTCTCCAAGACAAAAGGTGCCAGCACAGGAAGCTCCATGTGTGCATGGAGTGCCAAGAGTGGCTCACCAATTGCACAGGAGAGATGGAGGGTGAGGACTTTGTTTCCTGGGTGGAATTGAATTTGTTTGGTGTCAGAACCCCTTTTACTGGAATTGTCAGTCTGAGCCCGAAAATGGAATAAGAATGAAGACTCTTCCCAGACAAAAGGTGCCAGCACAGGAAGCTCCATGTGTGCATGGAATGCCAAGAGTGGCTCACTGTTGGAA
Source organism: Empidonax traillii (assembly GCF_003031625.1). Classification (NCBI taxonomy): domain Eukaryota; kingdom Metazoa; phylum Chordata; class Aves; order Passeriformes; family Tyrannidae; genus Empidonax; species Empidonax traillii. The sequence goes on along the minus strand of NW_020958750.1, from coordinate 8,982 downwards.
GTGACTGCAAGGAGGAAGAATCCTACCTGCTCTGGAAGAAAGAGTTTCTTGAGGAGAAGAGCAGTGACCCTACCTTTGTCTAATGGACTGTTTGCAGGGACTGTTTGGCTAAAACCTATAGTTAAGTTGATGCTGTTGTTTCAGGGCATATTCAGGCATGTTCCCCTGTGTTGCTGTAAAGTTTTCTCCTTTGGACTGTTTGCTACTCTCTTATTGGACAACTTACTGTGATGTCCGTGTCCTACCCAATCATTTCCCTTCCAAGTTACCTCGTGGTCATGTACCCACCTTCCTGTTACATATTCATGTTAACCCCTCCAAGTTTTACATATCCACTCTGTTTTTCCACAACCCTCCTCAGCCTGCCCTATAAAAGCCCCCCATTTTGAACAAAAGCAGATCTGCCCAGGATCTGCTACCCTGTGCTTTGGACCCCACAGGTCATGTGTTTATTACGGACCATGGCAGCTCACCAATTGCACAGGAGAGATGGAGGGGAAATGCTTCCCTTCCTGGGTGGAAATGAATTTGACTGAAGTCAGAACACATTCGCTGGAACTTTCAGTCTGAGTCCCTGTAACGGGGAGAGTCTGAGAGGATGCTGAGACTGAAAACCAAGACACTGCTGAGAGCTCAACAATAAACCCAAAATTTATTACAGAAAGTGGCCAAGTAAACGGGAACCCA
>NW_020958750.1:0-1150 GCF_003031625.1 Empidonax traillii | reverse complement strand
AGAGGTGCAGCAGGAAGAAGTCCCTGGGGGTGTGCAGGTGCTGGTCGCAGGCTACGGCGCTGAGGATGAGGCCGTTGCCCAGGAGGGCAGCCAGGGAGATGCCCAGGAAGAGCCAGAAGTGCAGCAGCTGCAGCTCCCGCCTGTCTGAGAATGCCAGCAGCAGGAACTGAGCCATGGAACTGCTGTTGGACATTTGCTGCTTCCTCAGAGGGTTTGGATCTGTTTGAGGAGGAGAAGTCAATGCTGAGTTAGACCAGGCTGCTGCAGCCAAACAGGACACGTCTCACAGCCACCCCACTCTCACGCTCTCCCTCCTCACTCAGACCTCTCTGCAGCTCACTCCCCTGAGCTCTTGCTGATGCTGCCTGAATTCTTTGTGTTTGTTCCCCCAGTTTCATCTGCCACAGTTAGGAGTGGTTTTGAATGCTGGAAATCCCTGACAATAAATGGCACTGCAGGTCAGGTCTTGTGGGTTCTGAGGGCACAGGGACAGTCCCTCAGTGCAGACACAAGAGCTGCTCTGCCCATCAGTCTGTGCTCAGCTGCCCTGTGCTGGCAGCTTGGAGCTGCAGGAGCATCACACTCGACTGTTCCCCTACACAGAAACTGCACAGAGAGCCAGGAATCCGTGTCCAAAGAACAGACTGACACACTCCTCACCTTTTCATCTCTCCCCTCCCAGAGTGAGACACCAAATGCTCATTGCAGCTGCCCAGAGCATTTCCATGGAGTTAGCACTGAGCAGTTTTCTCCACAGGGATCCTGTGCAGCACAGAGATACCATGGCAGAGCTGTGCCCTCCTGGAGGGCACCTGCAGCCCTGCAGGACACCAAGGGAAACAGCTGAAGAGCCTGAAGTTGCCCAGAGGGCACTTGGCCACTTTGCTCCCACAGACACATCCCCACAGCAGCACCCAAAGGGTTTGTGTCTGCACAGGAATCTGCCCCCCCAACCCCACACTGGCTCAGAAAAGCCAAGGGTGAGAACAAGGAGAGCCCAGGCAGCAGGGGATGGCAGGGAAATGCCCCAGTGCTGCTGCCAAGGGAGGAGGGACAGGCAGAGCCAGCTGGAAATGAGGGCCTTGTCCTTGCCTGGGCTCTGGCTGCTGCAGGGCAATGCCCAGCCCAGCCCCCGTGGGCCTGAGGGCAG
>NW_020958749.1:7302-12355 GCF_003031625.1 Empidonax traillii | reverse complement strand
GAGCTGTCCTACTGCTCTCCTGCACTCCCCATTCCACCCCCCACATCACACTGATCCCCTGAGAGCCACCAGCATCCTGTGAGGCACCAGAACCCAATTCCAGAGGATGGGGGTAAGGGCTTGGCTGTTCTACTTGGCAGAGCCCATGAAGGGCTTTCACAGCCACATCCCACAGTCCATTTGCCACCTGGAACCAGTGACTGAGTTCCTGCTTCCCCAGCCCCAGGGATGGTCCCCTTGTCTGCTCATTCCTCCACACTCTCTTCTCAGTGATGGCATCTTAACCAGACAAACCCCTGGGAATAATTTACTTCTAAGTCTTCAATTCTTTTGTGGTTCATTTTGCAGATCTCAGAAGTGCAATCCAAGTGAATATATTGTATTATTAAAACGATGAATAAAGATGTCTTTTTTATGGCCTGTTTACTTTTTTTTCTGGTTTTAGGTTAATATCAGCAATCCCCAGTCGATATTGATCCCAAGGACCTCCTAATTCAATCTGAATAGATAAGAAAATCAAGACCCTTTATGTCTGACAATCCATCAGACTTTATCCCTATCCCCACCCCACCATTCCCTCATCCATCCCCTGGGACTCAAAGCAGCCTTGGGCAAATCTGAGCTTCCTCCACTAAAGGATGGACATGCAGGTTTCAGCTACTTGGCACCAACTCCCACCTGCTTGGCTTGGAGAAAGAGCTGCACAAGACAGTGGGTTGCTGTGGCTGTGTTTTGGTAGCAGGGGGACTACAGGGGTGGCTTCTGTTAGAATCTGCCAGAAGCTTCCCCTGTCCCATGGAGCCAATGCCAGCTGCTCCAGGACGGAGTTCCTGCCACTGGCCAAGGCTGAGCCACTTAGGAGTGACAGGAACACCTCTGGGATAACATATTTCAGAAGAGAGGAGAGTTGGACAGAAAAAATTCCAGCCTGGGAAGAGCAGAGTGAGAACATGGGATAACAAGACAGACACCAAGGTTAGTGCAGAAGGAGGGGCAGGAGGGACCCCCCAGGAGCAGGGGAAGGACTCAGAGCTGAGGCCCCTGCAGCCCATGGGGGAGCATCGGAGTGCAGAGACCCCCCTGCAGCCCATGGAGGAGCCCACGCTGAAACAGGGGGATGCAGGAAGGAGGCTGTGACCCCGTGGCAGGCCCAGGATGGAGCAGGTCCTGCAGGAGACCTGTGGCCCATGGAGAGGGAAGCCCAGGCTGGAGCAGGTTTTTCCCAGGTAGGACTTGTGGCCCCTGTGGGGGACCCACGCCAGGTCAGCTCATCCCTGAAGGACTGACCCCATGGAGGAGGGACCCACAGGACAGCAGGGTGGGAAGAGCTGCTGCCCGAGGGATGGACTCACGTTGGGAGGTCCATCCAGGACTGTCCCCCCTGGAAGGGACCCCACAGGAACAGGGGAAAGACTCAGAGCTGTGGCCCCCTGTAGCCCGTGGTGAGACCAAAGTAACGCAGGTGTCCCCCTGCAGCCCATGGAGGAGCATCGGGGTGCAGAGACCCCCCTGCAGCCCATGAAAGAGTAACCCACAGGACAGCAGAATGGGAAAAGCTGCTGCCTGAGGGATGGACTCAAACAACACCTGACTGCAACCCCCTTCCCCATCTCCCTGCACTGCTGGGGAGGAGGAGGGAGCGCTTAGAAGGAAGGAGGGGTGGGGGGAAGGTGATTTTAAGACTGTTTTATTTCTCACTCTTTGGCTTTTATTTTATTAGGAATAAATTTAAGTACTATCCCTCCTTTGAGTCTGTTTTGCCTGTTAGTAAGTGACTTTCTCCCGATTCTTATCTCTACTCAGGATTCCTTAGTTTTTTTTGGTTTTTCTGTCTCCTCTGTGGAGTTGCAGAGGGAGGGGGAGGTAGTGGCTTTTAGTGAGTGTTTAAGATCCCACCAGGGTCAACCCATCACCAACCCATGTGCTTGAGGCCCTTTTGTGATGTCACAGCCCATCCTCTCCATTCTGGAATAGCCCTTGGCAACCAAAGAACCAACACCCGACAACCCCAAAGTGAAGCCCCACCTGTGTGCCATGGGCCCCTTTGTGATGTCACAGCCTGTCCTCTCCATTCCAGAATGGCCCCCCCACCTTTTGTTTGGCAGGAATTTTCATCCATATGCAATTCTGGGAGTCGAATTGGCAGTTTTAGCGCAGGGCTCCTGCAAGAGAAAAGCAGCCCTTTCCAAAGGGAATGAACGCCTGTAACTTTTGAGTTTCATATACAGTGTGTGGGACACCCTGGGCACTTCATGCGCTGCAAGAGCTTTTTGTCATGGCCCCTTTTGTCTGGGAGGAATCTTGGTTCCTATTCAATATTAGCAGTCGGACTGGCAATTTCAGAGAAGGGTTCTTACAAGAGAATAGCAGCCATTTCCCTCAGGAAAGAAAGACTTAGCCTCAGTCTCTCAGGTGCAGCTGGTGGGACACCCTGGTCAGTCCATGGGCAGCAAGAACTTTCTCTCCTGGCACCTTTTGTCTGGCAGGAATCTTTGTCCAGATTCAAATTTTGGAGTCAAACTGGCAATTTTGACCCTCGGTCCCTTTTCCTGTTCCTTCAAATACAACCTGCAGGGCAGCTTTCTGCCATCTCTTCTCTTGGGAATTGTGAAGATAGACCCACTCCCATGTTTAACACCTCAGGTAAAACCACCCTGTTAACACCTTCCCCAACCTTTCCCAAAGATGAGATTTCATGGGCATTCCGTAATTATCTCCCAATCTTACCCAAACCCACAAACCATGACAGAAACCTCTCAGCCTCCCACTGCGTCCTTCCAATTGGTGTGCCTCCCTTACAGGAAAAATACCTTAAAATCAAGCACCCTAAATTAATGTCTTGCTCTTTTTCCCAGAAAAGAAGATGTGGTGAACTCTCCAGAGCAGGGAATTGGAAGATCTCTCCAAAACTCCTTTGGTACCCACTGCAGGGCCAACAATACCTCTGTTCTGTTGTGCTGGCACTGCTTTGTCTCATCTGGGTCCACAGAAACTGTCAGTGAAAGCCAGGGAATAAAATCTCTGCTCAGCTGGTTAGGTTCAAGAGTTGAAGGGACATGAGGATTGCTCTCTAACACGTGGACATCAGTTCTCAAAACTTTGAACTATTTATATATTTTAGCAAACAAAGGAATTCATGTCCATTGGCTTACAAGTTCTGTAGTTCTCTGCATTAATTCTTATTCTCTCTTCTATTGGCTATCAATTTCTCACTTTGCACGATCCTTAGTCCACAATTTCTGTCCTTTTCTTATCTTTTCCCTAGATAGGGAGAGTCTCAGTAATTGTCTGGGTCAGTTTGGTCTTTATCTCTAGTTTCTATGTCAAATTCTCCCCACTGCTTGGGGGGCTCCTTCACCAAGAAATAGAACTTGTTGGGTAACAGGCCCTGTCCTGTTTCATATTTTTCATGGGGATTGAGTCTTCCATGAGCAAATTGGCAGATGACATCAAGCTGGCTTGCAGTGTCGATGTGCTGGAGGGTAGGATGGCTGTGCAGAGGGACCTGGACAGGCTGGATCTCTGGGCTGAGACCATGGGCATGAGGGTCAAGAGTGCCTTTGGTGCCTTTGGTGCCTCTGGCGAAAATAACCCCCTGTAGCTCCAGGCTGAGGGCAGAGTAGCTGCAAAGGGTGCCCGTGGGAAAGGCCCTGGGGGTGCTGGTTGAGGCTGACCCTGAGCCAGAGGGTGCCAGGTGGGCAAGAAGGCCAACGGCATCCTGGCCTGGATCAGAAATAGTGGGTATAGATAAGGTACTGACATGGGCTGGCCAGGGAGGTGGTGGAGTCACCGTCCCTGGAGGTGTTTAAGGACAGACTGGACATGGCAAACTGAGTGCCGTGGTCTGCTTGATGTACTGGGGATGGGTTGAAGGCTGGAGGCCGATTGATCTCCGAAGTCTCTGCCAACCTCATGGATTTTGGGCTTCCATGCCATCCCAGCTTTTGGGACAGTGTCCTGGTGGCTCAGAGGCTCCGTCCCTGCCTTGCCTTGCCCATCTCCTGGGTGCCAGGCAAGGGCCTTGTGCCATCCCAGCCTTTGTGGGACAGCGTGGGGGCTGCAAACTGTCAGCGCTCCGTCCCCGTGCACAGAGCCTGGGCAGAACTTGGCTGGCAGGGACGGCACAGACTGTGCAGAGGGGTCAGCTCATCCCACAGCAGCACAGTGCCCAGCCAGGGCATCTCCTGGCTCCTCAGGCTCTCTGTGCTCCTGCTCTTGCCTGGCACACTCGAGCCTTGCAGCCGTCCCACAGGTGCCATTGCTGATCACCAGGGTTTTCCTTGGATAGAGCCTTGCCATCAAAGGCAGGAGCGGCTGGAGAGAGGGCAGGGAGGGGGGTCAGGCCAGTGGGATGGTGCCAGCAAGCCGTGAGCCTGGAGCCAGCAAGGCCTGGGGCCAACAGGGTGTCAGGAGAGGACTGGCAGCCCCCAGGGAGGAGGAAAGCTGGGCAGGCCCCAAGGCTCCTGGGCCTCTCCCTCGCCAGCCCTTTGCCCAAGGCCCCGAGGCAGAGGTGGGCTCAGCCCCTGGGCAGGAATGGGGCACAGGCTGAGCCCCAGGAACACCAGACACAGGCAACCTGAGCTCTTCTTCCTGCAACGTCTGCCTGGGGCAGCCCAGCCAGGCCTGAGGCTCTCCAGGACACGCCAAGACCAGCCTGAGAGGGCTCAGCCCTCTGAGGCTGCACTCACTCCAAAGGGAATAAAACATCAGCCTAGAGGACATCCTGCCCCCAGATGGAGAACTGGAAATGTCAAGAATAAAAGAGTCACCCCCTCCATTATTGAAGAAATGTTTTCAGCTCTTTACTAAAAGCATCCAGGACTCAGTCACCCCATTTTCTGTCTCTGACAAGGGTTTGCAGGGACTGCTTGGCAAAGGGAACCCCTGGGGCCCCATTGCAGAGGGTGGGGCTGCACTCTGGGGGTGTCACCTTTGGCTCTTGGGTTCCAGGGGCAATTGGAGTCAGTGAGCCGGGCTGGGGACGAGGGGCAGGACTGGCTGGGCTGGCTCTGGTGCTGGCACAGAAAATGGAAGTGTCCCCATGGGGGCAGCT
>NW_020958749.1:2376-6953 GCF_003031625.1 Empidonax traillii | reverse complement strand
TGGGGCCCCATTGCAGAGGGTGGGGCTGCACTCTGGGGGTGTCACCTTTGGCTCTTGGGTTCCAGGGGCAATTGGAGTCAGTGAGCCGGGCTGGGGACGAGGGGCAGGACTGGCTGGGCTGGCTCTGGTGCTGGCACAGAAAATGGAAGTGTCCCCATGGGGGCAGCTCTGAAGGGCCCAAGAAGTAAAAGCTGCCCCAGTGCAGGCTGTGACAGTGGTGAGTGTGCAGGGGGGAGGAAGCTGGGCCAGACAGGGCTGAGAATGAATGGCCATGCCAGGGGAGGGATCTCCCCCTGCCTCCAGGGCCCAGCCCTTGTTGGGAGGGCCTTGGGAAGGGCCTGGTGTGACTGCAGGAACCCCTGAGCCAGCCCAGGGAATGTGCTTTTAGAAGGGGGATGGACCGGCCCAGCTCTCTCTGAGAGATAAGTGGAGGTCTCTGAGCCAGAGAAGGGCTGAGAGCCAGGTACAGGCTTGGGAATTGCTGGGAGGGCTTTTGAAATCAGCATAGGGAAGGGGATGTCTAAAAAGAAGTCCCTTAGGAGAGGGAAGAGGAGAGGCTGAGTTTTGACCCCAGCACTGGGGTGTGCAGGGCAGAGCAGAGAATCTCCCCCATGTAAGACTCTTGTGGGTCTGTCTTTGCAGTTCTGACAGGCACTACTTGTCATGACCTATCCTCTCCATTCCAGAACAGACCCTGGCAACCAAAGAACTAACACTCCACACCAGCACAGTCAGACCCACCCTTGTGCTTTGAGCCCTTTTTTTATGTCACGGCCTATCCTGTCCAGTCTGGAATAGCCTGTGGATACCAAAAAACCGAGCCCTCACTATGTGACAGTTCAACCCCATCTGTGTGCCAAAGGCTGCTTTGTGATGTCACAGCCCATTCTCTCCATTCTGGAACAGCCCCTGGAAACCAAAAAACCAACGCCCCAAAACCCTGAAATGCAGCCCCACCTGTGTGTCCTGGGCCCCTTTGTGATGTCATGGCCCTTCCCCCAGGAAAGAAAGCCTGTAAATTTTGGGATTCAGGTGCAGTTGGTGGGACACCCTGGGCACTCCATGGGCAGCAAGAGCTTTCTGTCCTACCACCTTTTGTCTGGCAGGAATCTTTGTCCAAATTCACATTTGGGAGTCAGACTGACAATTTAAGCACGGGGTTCCTGCAAGCGAACGACAGCCCTGCCCTCCAGGAAAGAAACCCCTTCCCCTCAGTCTCTTTTCCTGTTCCTTCAAATACAACCTGCAGGGCAGCTTTCTGCCATCTCTTCTCTTGGGAATTGTGAAGATAGACCTGCTCCCATGTTCAATACCTCAGGCAAAACCACCATGTTAACACCCTTCCCAACCTTCCCCAACCTTTCCCAAAGCTGAGATGTGGAAAGAACTGTTGTAATATTATTAATATAATAAATAAGGAGTCTGCATGGACCAAGAGACACCAATATGGTGTGTAACAGAATGCTTTATTGAGAAACAACAAAGGCTTCAGTAGCAGTTTTGAATTGTAACATGTCCCAACAGGTAAACCTCTCAACCAATCCTGCCAAGGTTCTTCACTGCTCATGTACACCAGGGTCCCAGAGACTTCATTTTCCAGAACCCTCTTCTGGCACTCCTGAAACCCCAAACGCTGCAATTGCACACACTGGTTACATATTCATTAGATGTTCAGGTTTGCTTAATACATAGTCATTACTTTGCTTCACATAGTCATGCTCCTGGAGGTTCTTCTTTGGTCCTTGCAGGTCCAAAATTTGTTGTCATCCCTCAGTTCTTCAGCAGGCCCATCATCATTGTGTTCCACAACCAAAAATTGTTACGTTTGTACTTCATCTTAAACAGAGACACAGATCGTATTTACATCCTGTTAGTTTCAGTTATATCTCAAATCTAATTCTCCAGAAGTCAACTGTGAGTGGATAAAGACACTGTTCTCATAATGCCCAACAACCTCATAATGGGGCTTTCCTCAGAAAAGCTCTGTCTTCATAAAGCCCATACATGTCCTAATGGTGCTCTCCTCATAAAGCCCATAAACCTCCTAAGAGGCTCCCATGATAAAGGCCATGTCTTCATGAACCCAATAAATGTCATAAAAGCTCTGTCCTCATAAACCCCATCCACCTCCTAATGGTGCAGCCTCATAAAGGCACTGTCCTTATAACCCTCACACACCTCAGAATGCTGCAGGCTTCACACCTTCTTAATCACTGTGGAGTTCCCTGTACCCACTGCCCCATCCACAGCACCCCAAGAAATACTAAACCAAAGATCACCATCCTTGATCAGACAGACAAGACTGATTGTAAAACTGCAAAATATAAAACCCTTCTGGGAATGGCTTGAGGGTTCTCTGATGGAAAGTTTTATTCATATTTTTCACTGCAGCAGGGGTGGACCTGGAATTCCCTCTCTTTGCCCCAGACATGTCTTTACTTTCACTCAAGTGTCTAATGAACGACCCCCATTGCAAAGTTATTCCCTCTTCAAAAGCAGCACAAAGACAACAGTGGGCAATTCAAGGGATTGATTTTCCAGATGATTGTACCACCGGACGGGTGGGCGGGTGGCCACGCGCTCAGCGTGCTCCTGTAGCTGGGTGGTGGGTGGTGGGTGGTGGGTGGGTGGTGATAATTTGTTTTTCCTTCAATGGGAGCCTCTTAATTTCAGATTTAAAATTGCTTAGAGGGAGGACTTTGGGTCTTTTCTCATACTTCATCCTCAGCAAAAGACCCTTGTCTCATTTAAGCTGGGACATACCCCTCTCCCCTTTGTATCAGTCCAGGAGGAGAAGCAGTCTCTTTCTCTCTTTCCGGAGCTCAGGTCTTTTAAATAATTTTGCAGCACTCAAAAGTTCTCCTTCTGTTATCTCTAGGATGACAACTCTGATTCGTTGCAGATGGAACTGTTTCTCTTTCTCTGTCTCTTCTATGTCAGCCTCAGGGCTGGGCCTACCCCCCTCCTGGGCTAAGACCAGAGGCTGGGGGGTTACCCAGGCCCTGTAGGGTCTTCCATGGACTGCAAGGGGACACTTGCCTACCATGGATCCTCACCACAGAGTCACAGGGGATATTGGCTTTTGAGTCCACCCCTGTTTCCTGTGGGGTCCCTTCCCATGGGAGAACAGTCTTTGATAGACTTCTCCGACAGAAGTCCAACATGGATCCCTCACTCAGATCCCAAAATCTTACCCGACCCAAGCCGTTCTGCTCCAGAGCAGGACTCTCTCCATAAGCTTCTTCATGCATTGACAAGCTCCACTATGAGCTGCATGGGGGCCTCCTCACTCTAATAATCTTCCACAGGTGGAAGGGTTTTATTTTTCAGTCTTTTCCCTGCTAAAGAGGGGGAAAGAGAGAGAGAGAGAGAGGGGAGAGAGAGAGAGAGGGAGGGGAGCAGCAGCCCCCCACTTTGAACTTCTCTCTCCTGCTGCTGCCAGCTTTGACCCTAGAGGTTTGTTATCTGTCTGCCACAATTCCTTTTGCAGTGTTTCTTGTCCAAGCAGTCAGTCCTTCTCTGAAGTTTTTTTTTTTCTCTACTCTCTTACAAGAGAGAAGGGGGGGCTTCACCGCCACACCTGCCCCTAGCCCAGGGCCGGGGGAGGAGGGGGCCCTGGCCCTCCTTGGGCCTGCCTCTTCTCCTACATGGCTACAGCTCCTCATTTCATCTGCACCACCACCTTCTCTTCTGTTTTCCTAAATAAGTAATTGGTAGAGGCGTTACTAAAACTTTTGATTGGCTTTTTCTCCAGAAACCCACCTGGGAAAAACTATTTTCATCCCCGGGGTGGGGGTGCTGGTAGGCAAACTCATGACACCTGTGATCCGTCAGTGCTTTGGGTAATTCTCTATTCAGGTGGAATGTTGCCCTTTCAACTTTTGCAAAGCTCCCTTATTTGCTAAAGGTTCAAGGAAATGTGTGTTATTTGACCGCCTGAGAAAACGTGTGGGGTATCTTTTCCCTTGTGATATCCCTCAGGGTGAAAAGAACTGAAGCACCTTTTAAAATATGCAGAGCACAGATATTCTGGTGTCTTATGTATTTAAAAAAAAAAAAAAAAAAAAAAAAAAAAAAAAAAAAAAAAAAAAAAAAAAAAAAAAAAAAAAAAAAAAAAAAAAAAAAAAAAAACACTTTGATGAGCTCATAGATCAAACCTGGGGTCTTACAGTCACCATCCCTGGAAGTGCTCAGGAAACATTGAGCTGTGGCACTTGGGGACACAGTTCAGGGGTGAAGATGCCAGTGTTGGGTTCATGGTTGCACTCCATGATCTCAGAGGCCTTTTCCAATTTTGACAATTCTGTGATTCTCTGGTGACTGAACCTCTTCCCTGGACATTCTGTTCCAATGCTTGATAACCCTCAGTTATCCCTTTGATGCTGCACCCAAGGAACACACCAGTGATTTTCACAGTGTTCCTGCATCACAGGATATTCAAAGCCAAGGACATTTCCATCAGCACCTTGTCCTTCCTGCAGATCAGAGTCACCTGAAGCCTCCAGGCCCTCCACGCTGGCAGAGATCCCCCCAGGCAGCAAAGGCCTGTCCTGCCAGGCTGCACAGCCCAGCCCTGT
>NW_020958749.1:0-1873 GCF_003031625.1 Empidonax traillii | reverse complement strand
CCTCTGCCATTGCCATCTGCCCCCAGCCCAGCAGGCTCTGCAGCAAAGCACGGCTGAGGGCCAGCACAGCTCTGCTCTGACAGAGAGAACCTGCAGGCAGGGAGAGAAAGAGGACAAAGTCTTGTTGAAGCAGCGTGAGGAAGAATGAGCTCAAGGACCTCCTGTATTCCTGGGCACTTTCCTGACCCTGTGTATCAGGTTTGGGAGCAGGGAGGGGGCTGCAGGTTTGCCTTGGGGAAGAAGAGATCAAGAGTTGACTCTGTGGCAGAGAGAGCCAGTTCCAGGTGACTCCAAAATGCACCAGCCAGTGCCCAAAGCTGAGCCAAAAAGCAATTGCAGAGGCACCTCTGGGATAACCCTTTGGAGAAAGGATAAAATCCAGGGTGCTGGAACCCAGAGAGGAGGGAGGGAAATGTGGGAGAAAAACCTCTGTGGGCAACAAGGGAGTGGAGAAGGAGGAGGAGAGAGAGAGAGCCTTGGTGGTCCTCTGGCAGCCAAAAGCCAACCCCCCAGCCCGGACAACCCCAGCTCAGCCCAGCACAAAAGCTCTTTGAGCTCTGGAGGTTCTTTGCAGCAGCTTTTTAGCAGAGCTGCCAGATGGGCCAGCAGAGGGGATGCTCAGCTGAGTCTGAAACCTGTGTGATCCTTGGCAGCCTTGGCTCCAGTAGAATGATGGAAGAGTTTTGCTAGGAGGGGACCTTTGAAGTTCATCTGTTCCAGCTCCCCTGTAATGAGCAAGGACATGTTCAACTAAATCAGGTTGCCCAAAGCCCCATCCAAGCTGACCTTGAATGTTTCCAGGGTTGAGGCATCACCTCTCTGGGAAACCTGTGCCAGTGTTTCACCACCCTCAGTGTAAAAAAAACTATTAGTTATATCTACTTCAAACCTTCCTTTTTTCGAGTTTAGAACTATTTGTCCTATCACAGCTCTGTCAAGACCCTACAAAAACTTCATCCCCATCTTTCTTAAAGGCCTCTGTGGTGGTGTATCCTCCCCGCATTGTCCTCAGGCCTGGTCCATGATCTCAGGAGCTCCTGACAAGCCTTGACCAAACCAGCTGAGCAATGAAGAGCCCCTGGACTGGACCAGGGGTGTGTTAAATGTCCCTGGACTGGGCCAGGAGCTCCTGGATGATATAGGTAGGAACAATCAGGTGTGGAACGCCTGGGGAACAAAGATAATCAGCTATTCCATGAAAGCCTTGGAACATTTCCTGCCTAAATTGCAGCCCAAATGGAAGAGTTTGGATACAATTCATAAATCTTTTGGAAACTCCAGTCATTCCTGACACGAGGATGGAAATTCAGCAGGTAACTAAAGCCAGTGCCCTTGTGAGCCCACAGCCAGCGGTGCTGAGGGAGGCCCTGGGAGCTCCCCAGCACCTCCCTCTCAGTGGGACACCTCTCGCAGCCTCTCGGAGCTCGGGAACCCTCCAGTTTGCAACACTCCAAAGAGCGTCGCTGATGCCCAGGACAATTCTGATCCCCTCAACAAACACTCCTCCAGCTGTGACCCTTGTCTGGTGGGAAACACAAAGGGAGGTGTGGGGGTGTTTCACTGACAACAGGAGAATTTTGGAGAGGGACCTTTACACACCCAGAACTGGATGTGTCCACACATCTCTGCCTGGGTGTGGGTGGGAATTGACTGTGGTGTGAATGTTGTTATTGGGAATCTATAATTCAGTCACTGTTAAAACTGTAGTAAATGTTTTTGAATCCCTCTGTAACTGTCAAGTTAGCCCTACTAATCTATTTTGCCTCCATGTCTTTGGATCCAAATCCTTTGCATCCTGACCCTCTTGCATCCCCAGGCTCTGTGTAAATCATTCCCCTTCATAGAAAAATTATATTTCTGTTACTTCCACTTT
>NW_020958748.1:17895-20028 GCF_003031625.1 Empidonax traillii | reverse complement strand
CGCCTGGCGCAGCCACAGACTGCAGTTGTTGTAGCACACCGAGCGCAGCTGGGGACAGGGACACCGTCAGGGACAGGGACACAGGGACAGGGACACCGTCAGGGACAGGGGGACAGGGACAGGGACATGGTCAGGGATGGGGACAGGGACAGGGACACCGTCAGGGACAGGGACACAGGGACATGGTCAGGGATGGGGATAAGGACAGGGATGAGGGCAGGGACAGGGACACAGGGACAGGGACACAGGGATGGGGATAGGGACACAGTCAAGGATGGGGACACAGGGACAGGGTGAGGGACAGGGGACACAGGGAAAGGGACAGGGACAAGTGGTCAAAGACAGGGATAGAGGTCAGACACAGAGGGACAGGGAGACAGACACAGGGACAGAGGGCTCAGGGATGGATGTGGCACCCACCAGGGACACCCTCGTGGACACCACAGGGAGCTGGCACCACCCCTCAGGGACAGGGGACATGTGGTGTCACCCCCTGGGCTCACAAACTGTCACCCACCCCGTCACCCACCCGGGATGGCCGGGAAGGGCTGGTGTCACCTCCCTGGGGACAGCTGGGGATGGGCATCACCCCTCCAGACAGTGTCACCCACCCAGGACAGCCGGGGGGGACCCCGGTGCCACCCACCCATGACGGTGTCACCCTCCGGTCCCCATCCAGTGCCACCCATCGGGGACACCTTGAGTGTGGCGAGGGCCGGTGCCACCCCCGGGGGACCCTCGGGGACACCCCCTGGTGACACCCCCCTGGGGACATCCCCTTGGTGACACCCCCGGGTGACACCCCTCTGGTGACACCCACCTGGTTGCTGTGCGTGCCGGGCCCGCAGGGATGGCACGAGGGGGTCCCTCCCGAGGGGGGTCCCCGCAGGACGGTGCCGGGGGGGCAGGGCCGGCAGGTGCCCGAGGAGGGGTCCAGGGCGCTGCCGGGGGGGCAGGGGGCGCAGGGACCCCCGGGCTGGGGGGCGCAGGGGCGGCAGAAGGAGGCCACCCCCCCCAGCACGTTGGTGACGTTGATGCTGTACAGCTTGGCCACGTCACCCGTGTAGCGCCGGCCCTGCGGGACACACCGCGGTCACCCGGGCGGGAGTGTCACCTGGAGTGTCCCCTGGGTGGCAGTGTCACCTGGAGTGTCCCCTGGGTGGCAATGTCCCGGCCGATGGCAGTGGGGAAAGGGGCAGCAATTCCCACCGTTTGGGGATTCCCACGGCCCAAAAATGGCCCAGAATGTCCCAAAAAGGAGGAAGGGACACCCCAGGGACCTCCAAAGGGAGGAGGGGACACCCCTGGGACCCCCAAGAAAGGGAAAAGAGGACCCCTTTGGGACCCTCAAAGGGAAGAGGAGACACCCCAGGACACCCTCAAAACAAAGAGGGGACCCCCCTCCCAGCCCCTCCCCGAGGGAAGGGGGGATACCCTGGGACCCCCCAAAGGGAAGAGGGGACCCCTCAAAAGGAAGAAGGGATGCCCCAAACCCCCTGAAAAAGGAAGAGAGGACCCCTCTGGGACCCCCAAAGAGAAGAGGAGACATCCCAGGAAACCCTCAAAAGGAAGAGGAGACCCTGCCCCCGCCCCCGGGACCCTCCAAGGTTGGCAGGGCCCCCCCTCACCGGCTGGTGGTAGGGGGTGCGCTGGAAGGCCCAGGTGAAGCTCAGGGTGCCGTTGTGCTGCACCACGTACGTGTAGGACCGTCTGCCCGTGGAGCCCCTCCACGTCTCCACGGGGCTGGTGGCGCGGGAGTTCACGCCCTGCGGGGACAGTGACGTGTCCCCTGTGGCAGGGACACTGGGGACCCCGAGGAGGGACACTGGGGACCCCCAGGGTGACCCCCCCATCTCCTGCTGGCAGGGAGGGACACACCCCTGAGGTGTTTCACTTTGGGGACACCAGTGTCACAATGTCCCCCAAAACCCGGGGTGTCCCCCCCCAAAGTGCCCCCCGCTCACCACCATGAAGTAGAGCTCGCAGCCCACGCTGCAGACGGTCTCGAACACGAAGGTGATCCTTCCCACCTCGTGGCTCTCCGTGTCCTCCAGCAGCGGGCTGGGAGGGCTGGGCACAGCGTGGGCACAGCGTGGGGACACTGCTGGCCCCGCCGCACGGCCGCGCCCCCCC
>NW_020958748.1:7678-16677 GCF_003031625.1 Empidonax traillii | reverse complement strand
CCCCCCCGGCCCCGGGGACACCCCCGTCACCGGGGGACACTCGTGTCACCGGGGGACACTCCTGTCACCAGGGAACACTCGTGTCATCGGGGGGACACTCCCGTCACCAGGGGACACCCCCTCACCTGAAGCCCGGCACCACCAGCGTGAGGATCATGAAGTCGCTGTCGGAGGCCGCGGCCGCCGTGTAGATGAAGTCCCCGGCCACCTCCCAGCCTGCGGGGACACGGCGGCGCTCGTGGGGCCCCGGTTGTCCCCGGGAGGCGACAGGGAGGGGACAGGGAGGGGACACGCCCCCCGGTACCTGCGATGCCCTTGTACTCGAAGCTGATGCCGCTGAGCACGGTGGTCTCCATGTTGGGGGGCAGCACGTTCCACCACTTGTACTCCAAGCCCAGCGCGGGCTCCGTGCCCGGCGGGCACGACAGGCAGGCTGGGGACACGAGGGGACAGCCCTGCACCGGGGTGGCACCCCCACCCCCGGCAGCTCTGGGGACCCCGGTCACCCCCTGGGGACAGTGATGGGGACACGAGGGGACAGCCCCTTCCCCCCGGCAGCTCTGGGGACTCCGGTCACCCCTTGGGGACAATGACGGGGACAGGAGGGGCCAGCCCTGCCCCCGGGACTGCACCCCCTCCCTGCGGCACCTCGGGGTGTCCCTGTCACCCCCTGGGGACACTCCGGGGCGGCCTTACCGGAGCCGTTGGAGAAGGAGCCGCGGGGACAGGGCTGGCAGGAGCCGCCGGCGCCCTTGGCAAAGCCGGGGTTGCAGGGGGGGCACCGCGACCGCCCCCCCGACGGCGGCAGCCGGGCCGCCCCCGGCAGCTCCTCGCTGCAGATCTTGGGCTCTGCCCACTTGTACAGCAGCTGCGTCTGCGGGGGAGGGCGGTGAGGGGGGGACACACCCGCAGAGGGCGGGGGAGGACACCCCCCCACCACCACCACCCCGGGGGTCCCCGCAGTACCTCCCCACCCGCGTCACAGGCCGTGTGCGTGTAGAAGAAATCCTTGTCCGTGCAGGGGGGGCGCGGTTTGCAGGACCCCGAGCCGGGCTCTGCGGGGGAGGGGGGACACACACAGGGGGGTGAGCGGCTGGGGGACCCCAACGCTGTCCCCAACACGGCGGGGGGGTCGTGTCCCCCCTCCCAGCCAAGGGACACCGGGTCCTCCCTGTCCCCTGCATCGCCTTCCCCGGGGACACCCCCACAGCACAACGGGGGGACACGAGGGGACCCCCAAGGCCGCCCGCTCTGCTGTGGGGACCCCGGGCGGTCCCCTCTCCCCAGCAGAGGTGTCACGGTCCGGAAGGGACCCCAACGCTGTCCCCACAGGTGGGAAGGCAGGTCCCCTCTGTCCCCCCCACATCACCTCTCCCTCCCCCCGGGGCACCGACTTGAGGGGGGGACAAGGGGACCCCTAAAGCTGCCACCGGTGGGTGTGGGGACCCCCACGTGTCCCCTCTCCCCAGTGCAGACCTTGGGCTTGCAAAGGGACCCCAACCCCGTCCCCTCCAGGGGATGTCGCGACCCCCCCTGCTCCCCCATCCCCACTCCCACCCCAGACCAGGGGGACGGGGGGACCCTAAAGCGGCCCCCGGTGGTTGCGGGCACCCCGGGGTGCCCCCGCTCACCGGCGTAGGTGCCGGGCTCGCAGGGCTGGCAGGCGGTGGCCCCTTTCCCGGAGAAGGTGTCGGCGGGGCAGGGCTGGCAGGAGGCAGAGCCGGGCGCGGCCGCGAACGTGCCGGGTTTGCAGGGGAAGCACTCGGAGGTGAACGCGACCCCTGGGAACGGCAGGGGGCTCAGGGGAGAGGGGGGGCGTGGGACATCCCCCTCACCTCCCGGGCCCCTCCGTGGCCGCCCCCACCCACCTGTGATGCCGATGTTCCGCACCAGCACCGGTTTGGGCACCTTGGCCCACACGGAGAAGGCGGTGGTTCTCCAGTACAGCACGTTGTTCCCGCGGCTCAGCTCCACCTGCCAACGGGGCCGATGGATCGGGGGGAGTCCTGCTGCCAGCCGGGGGGCGGGGACTATGGGGGGGGGTGGGTGCCGCGGGTGGGGGGTCCCAGTGCCAGGGAAGGGGTTGGGACCATCGTGGGGGAGAGGGGGTGGTCGGTTGTGGCACCTCTGCCATCACCCCCCGTCCTCTTTGCTCCCCGTGGAGCACCCCTGTCCCCAGGGGAGGGTCCCGGGACCCCCGGGGTGCCCCTCCCCCCATCCCCACTCACGCTGTGGAATTCCCAGCCCTTCTCTGTCGTTCTCATCCATCGGGATTCCTCCACCGTGGGCTGGCACTGGTCATTCTGCACCTGCGGGGGCGGGGTCAGAGACTCCCTGTTCCCAGAGACCCCCCACCCGTCCCCAGGGACACCCTCCCTGTCCCCGGACATCCTCCCCGTCCCCAGGGACCCTCTGTATCCCCAGGGATCCCCCTCTATCCCCAGACATCCACTTCCTGTACCCAGGGATCACCCCCTGTCCCCAGGGACACCCCCCTTGTCCCCAGAGACCCCTTCCTGTCCCTACAGACCTCCACCTGTCCCCAGAGACCCTCTGTGTCCCCGGGGGCTCCCCCTGTCCCCAGAGACCCCCCCCTGTCCCCAGGGGCCCCCCCTGACCCCAGGGACACGCCCTGTCCCCAGGTCCCCTCCCCTGTCCCCAGAGATCCCTCCAGGCCCCCAGCGCCCCCCGACACGGCCCCAGCACCCCCTTATGTGACTGGGTGACCCCCCCCTCGGTCCCAGGAGCCCCCTCCCCACGCGCAGGCCCCCGGCACGCACGAAGAACTCGAAGACAATGCTGCTGTCGGGGTAGATGTACTCGAAGGTGACGGTCCCCGCCTGCTTGAGGCTCACGGCAAACATGAGCGTGGCCGTGCACTCGTCCGTGTTCGAGGCCACGTAGTCCCCCAGGGGCACCCACGTCGACCTGGGGGGGGACACAGCACAGCCCCAGGCGGGAATGGGGGGGTGGGACCGGCCAGGAGGGTCCCCGGGGAGCAGGGAGGGAGTAGGGGACACGGGGGGAGGGGTTGGGGGGTGTTGGGACAACTGGGAGGCTTGGGGGTTGTTGGGACAACCCGAGTGTTTGGGAGTTGTTGGTGGAACTAGGAGGGGTTGGGAGGGTTCCGAGGCTGTTGGTGCGACTGGGAGGACCCCCCTGGGTGCTGTGGGGACTCCCATGGGAGTCACATCCCAGTGCCACATCCCGGTTTCCTGTCTCACTTTCCCATCCCGTTGTCCCATCCAGGTGCTTCTGCTGGTGCCACATCCCACATCTGTTTCCCCTCCCGTTTTCCCGCTCTCCCCGGCGGTTCCTCACCCGGTGCAGTTCCCGGCGGGGTCCCCGGGCCCCTCCTGCAGCTCCAGGTTGGTGGCCACGTTGGCGAACCCTCGGGGCACCTCGTCCCACTCGTCGAAGCGGACGCCGGTGCCCAGCGAGTAGGTGCCCGCGGCGCAGGGGCGGCACGACTGCGCCTGCATCTCCAGGAACTCGCCCGCCTTGCAGGAGAACGCTGCCCACGGGAAGCGGGAGCGCAGGGAATCACCCCCCGCCCCGCTCCAAGGGGCTGCTTCAGCCTCGCCATCCTCTCAGCTCCGCCCTCCCCGGGAGGGGAATCCCCCAGCCCGCCCGTCCCGCAAAGGAAACGCTCCCAATTGACGGGGTTTGGCTCCAGAGCCGCAGTGCTGCCCGAGCCGGGCGGGATGGGAAGGCCTGGCACGGAGAGGGGGCACCCCCGAGGTTTAGGGGGGTTGGGATCCCCATCCACAGTTGATGCCTCCGGGTGTGGGATTCCCATCCCATCCCATCCCATCCCATCCCATCCCATCCCATCCCATCCCCGGTATTCCATGTGTGTTATCCCCATCCAATCCCAGTGTGATTCCCACCCCTCCCCTCCCATCCCAGGCACTCCGTGGCCGTTACTCCCTCGCAATCCTGGTGTGATTCCCTGCTCTCCCATTCCATCCCAGGCACTCCATGTGTGTCATTCCCACCCCACCCGCTCCATCTGAGTTATTCCCACCCCATCCTACCCCCCTTCCCGCGCTGTCCCGACCGTTCCGGCACTCACAGCACTCGGTGCCGCGGACGGGGTCGGGCAGGCCGGTGCAGAGCCCGGGGCTGTGCGGCACCGCCACCCTCCAGCGTTCCCCGGAGCTGTCACACGCCGTGTACTCGTAGTGGTACTCGGACTGCGGGGGGGGACGGGGGGACACAGGGACAGCACGGGGGGAGCTGCCCCGGGACCCCCGCGCTGCCCCTGACGGGGGCTGCACCCCCACCCTGTGTCCCCCAACCCTGTACCCCCCCAGGAGGGGTTGTACCCCCACCCTGTGCCCCCTCAACCCTGTACCCCCCAGGAGGGGTTGTACCCATCCCCCTCGTGGTGGGGACATTCGGGGGGTGCAGGATTTGGGGACCAGGGCGGGCGTCACAGCCTTGGGGTGGCTCGAGCCGGGGACACGCGGGGCTCCTCAAACACCGGGGTGTCCTGGGGGACAGCGGGGGCACCGTGACACCCCCTCCCACCCCCCAAATCCCACCGGCTGTGCCCGGCTGGGAGAGGCTCAAGGCCGGCGGGGAGGTGACACCGGGGAGGTGACACCGGGGAGGTGACACCGGGGACAGACGCGGCGTGGGCACGGCCAAGGACGGGGCTGGGGGAGGGGATGGCCTTTGGTGTGTCGGGGCACGGGGGGCACAGGGGGGAGCCTCCCCAGCCCCGCACAGCTTTGGGGTGTCCAGGGGGTACAGGTGGGTGGCTGCAGGGTACAGGAGGTACAGGGGGGAGCCCCTCACCCAGTTTTGGGGTGCCGGGGCACGGCAGGTACAGGGGGGCACAAGGGGTTGGCACTGGGTGCAGGGGGAGCCCCCCACCCCCGCACAGCTCTGGGGTGTCGGGGTACGGGGGTACACTGGGTTCAGGGGGTCCAGGGGGTGCCGGGGGGCGGGCAGTGGGTGCAGGGGGAGCCCCCCACCCCCGCGCAGCCCCGGGCTGGCGGAGCGCGCTGGTTTGTGCTCCCGGCGGCTGCCGGAGCGTGGCAGGTTGATGGGAAAACAACCGCTTTGATGTTCCCGTCAGCTGCAAACGGCGGCGATGGGGGGAAGGAAAAGGGGGGGATGAGGGGGAAAGGGGGATGGGGAGGGGGGAAAAGGGGGGTGGAAGGGAAAAGGGGGGGATAAGACGTGTCTGCAGCACCCCCCGCCCGTGTTCGGGCAGCACCGAGACCCCCAGCCCCTCATGGGGCACAGAGGAGGGTCCTGCCCACCCTGGGGGTACCCAGGGGGTCACCCCAGCTCTGAGCAGCCCCCGTCGCTGTCGCTCCCGAGGGATTCCCTTGGAGACAAGGTTTTCTTCCCTCTCTTCCTAAACTTTTCTAGGTTTTTTTAAATCTAAATAAATTGACCTAATTCAGCCCCGGGGCGGCCCTGGGGGGTGAGGGAGGGGCACCCCGAGGCGTCACTGTCACCCTGCTCCGGCCGGGAGGGGAGTGGCTGTCCCCAGGGGGGGACAGGGGACACCTCCCGCCGCGGGGGGCCGGTCCCCGGCGGGGACAGGTGCCAGCCCCGCTCTATTGTTCCCAGCTCCGGATCGCGGAACACGGACAAAAAAACTGGATCACGGCGCGAAAAACATTCCTGGCCCAGATTAAAAAGCAGCCGCAGGTCTGGGGGGGGAAGGAGGGGGAGAACGGCGGGGGGACACCCCAGGGAGGCGATCTGGGGGTTCAGCCGCTGTCCCCAAGGCGGGCAGAGCCCAGCGAGTGACAGATCCCTCTGGTTCTTCCTCGCAGGACACTTTGGCCACCGCGTGCCGGGCTGGGAATCGCACGTGGCCGCTGGGAATGTCCCCCCCTGCCTGTCCTTGTCACCCCCATCAACAGCGCTCAGGGAGGGTTTGGGGCCACCCCAGTGTGTGGGAGGGGTTGGGATTTGGGGGCAGCGATGGGGTGACACCACTTGGGGTCCCCCAAGGAGACCCTCGGGGTCTGGCAAGGCCCTCCCTCCCCAAGGGTTCGCCAGCCCCCCCCGCTACAGAGACCCCCGTCCCCTCCCTGTCCCGCCCCGCGCTCCGGGGCTCCGTTTCAGGTCCCATGGGGGGAGGGGGGGAGGAATTCGGGGGGCTCCCGCAATTGTGCCCCCACCCCCGGTGCCACCGGGACCCCCCGTCCCCTCCCTGTGCCCCCCCCCCCCCCCCCCCCCCCCCCCCCCCCCCCCCCCCCCCCCCCCCCCCCCCCCCCCCCGCGCGCGCTCCGGGGCTCCGTTTCACATCCCGGGGAGGGGGTGGGGGTGTGTATAGGGAATTGGGGGGGCTCCCGGCGGTGCCCCCCGCCACGGCCGGGGTCGGTACCTCCTTGCAGACGTGCAGCTGCTCCGCGGCGCGTCCCGGGGACGCGGTGACAGCGAGACACAGCAGAGCCAGCGGCGCCCACCGGGCTCGGGCTCCGGCTCCGGCCATGGCGGCGGCAACGGCGGCAACGGCGGCGGCTCCGCGGCCCGAGCGGCACCGGCACCGGCCCCGCCCCCCCAACCGCCCGCCCCCCGCGCACCGGCGGCACCTGCGCGGCCCCCAAGGGAACGGGAGTGGGAATGGGAACGGCACCTGCGCGGCCCCCCCACGGCAACGGGAATGGGAACAGGAACGGGAACGGCACCTGCGAGCGCTCCCCGCACGGGAATGGGAACGGGAACGGCACCTGAGCCCGCCCCGGGAACGGCACCTGCTCGCCCCCCACACGGGAACGGGAATGGGAACGGGAACGGCACCTGCGTCCTCCCCGGGAACAGAACCCCGGGAACAAGAACGGGAACAGAGCCACCGAGAATGGCACCGGGATTGGGAACAGAGCCCCCGGGAACCGGCACCGGGAACGGGAATAGTACTGGGAACGGCGCCCCCAGAAATGGCACCGCTATCGGGAACGGAACCGCCGGGAATGGTACCGGGAACGACCCCCGGCATCGCCCCCGGGAACGGCAGCCACGGGAACGGGAGTCGGCATCGGGAATGTCAGTGATGGGAACGGCACCGGGAACAGAGACACAACGGAACCCCCGGGAATGACACCCCGGAAATGCCGGGCATCGGCATCGGCAGCGTTTTCCATGGAAACAGCACGGGGAGTCATCCCCAGGAATGGAACCGCCGGGAATGGCGCCAAGCGTCATCCGTGGAATGTACTCCTGGGAATCGGGCATCCCCCTGGGATGTACCCCCGGGAATGGAATCCCGGCACCGGGAACAGCCACGGGCATCCCCCCGGGATGTACTCCGGGAACGGCCCCGCCCCGAGCATCATTCCCGGGATGTCACACCACCACCACCATTACCCTCCCGGGGCTGGGGGGACACCGGGACGGGGTCCGTGAGGCTCACGGGTCCCCCCACGTACAGTGGTGTCCCCACCGTGTCCCCTCCGCGAGGCAGGGCCAGCCCCGGGGACAGGAGGGGACAAAAGCGGAGGGAACACACACGTTCTGGAAAACAGGGAAATGGGGACACTAGGGGGGACATGGAGACACAGGGGATATGGGAATGCGAGGGACACAGGGAGAGGACAGAGCTGAGGTGGGGACACAGAGGGTCATGGGGCCACCAGGCCAAGGGGGTCTAAGGGGACACTGGTGACATGGGAGCAGAGGGGACACAGAGGGACAGGGGGGTCCCAGTTCTGTCTGTGGTGGCACAGGTACCTCGGGCACGGGGGACACGCTCATGGGGAAGGGACACGAGTGTCCCCAGAGCAGCAAAGGGACAGCCCGGGCCCGGGGATGCGGTGGCAGGGAGTGGCCGTGTCCCACGCTGCCTGCAGTGTCACCTCACACACGGAGCCACCCCAGGACAGTGTCCCCTGCTCGGAGTGTCCCCACAGCAGGGCCACCACGGCTGCTCCTCCTGGCAGTGCCAGCTGTCCCCTGGTCACCACCGTGGCCTTCTCACTGCCACAGTTGTACCCTGGACACCACTGTGATTGTCCCCTCGTGGCCACTCTGTTGTCACCACTGTGGCTGTCCCTGGTCACCATCATGGCCTCGTCACCACCATGGCTGTGCCCTCATCAGCCTGTCACCGTGGTGGTTGTTCCTTTGTCACCACGGCCATCCCCTGGTCAGCATCGTGTCCATCTCCTGGTCAGCATTGTCCCCTGTCCCCACGGCTATCCCCGTGTCCCCACAAAGGCCACAGCGGGGTGTCCCTGCCGTGTCGCAGGGACCCTGTGGGGCCGTGGGCGAGGCCCCTGTGCCTCGCAGGGCCGTGGGAAGCGGGGCAGGGCCGCGTCCCCCGCCGCTCCCCTCGGGGTTCCGCGGCAGCGGGCTCGGGTCAGAATCGCAGGGCGCTCACGGGCCGCGGGCCGTGCCCTGGGCCTCGCCTATCTGATCGACTCATCCCGCCCGGCCCAGCCGCACAGCGCCCCGGGGGCTTCGCGGCGCCTTCTTCTCATCTCGGCCCGGCCAGGCCCGGCCGATCGAATAAGATCAACGTGTAGGGGGAGGGGGCTGACGCCTCACCTGCACACTCTCACACTCCTCGCACGCCCTTACACACTCACACGGCCCGTTACACGCTCCATTCACACCCTCACACGCCCCACTCACAACCCACGCACCCACACTCGGCTCCCGCCCGCGCCGCCGCCACTCCACACCCTCCACTTCCGGTGTGGCTCTTTATATAGCGCGGCGCGCGGTGCACCTTGGGGACGGCGCGGCCAGGCCCCGCCCCGCCACACAGCGCCCCCTGGCGGCAGGAGGACCGCGACGCCCCCGACCCCGCGGGTGGGAAGAGCCCGGGGGACCCCAAAACCTCCCGGAACATCCCCCCACACACCCCGTGGGATTCTCCTAACCCCCATGGAACCCCCAACATCCCATGAACCCCCCAGCACCCTCCACAACCCCACGGGACCTCCTGAAACCCCGCGGCACACCCAAAACCTCAAAGGATCCTCCCCCCAAAACCCCACAGGACCCCCAAGCTAAGAACCCATCCCCAA
>NW_020958748.1:0-1445 GCF_003031625.1 Empidonax traillii | reverse complement strand
ATCCATCCATCCACCCATCCATCCACCCATCCATCCATCCATCCAGCCATCCATGTATCTGTCCATCCATGTATCCATCCATCCCTCCCTCTCTCCATCCATCCACCCATCTGTACATCCATCTCTCCATCGATGCATCCGTCCATCCATCCTTCTATCCATCCATCCATGTATCCATCCATGCATCCACTCATTCGTCCATCCATCCGTCCATCTATCCATGTATCCATCCATCCATTCCTCCACCCATCGGTGTATCCATCCATCCATCCATCCATCCATCCATCCATCCATCCATCCATGTCTCCATGAATCCTCCATCCATCCATCCATCCATCCATCCATCCGTCTGTCCATCAATCCATGTATCCATCTGTGTATCCACGAATCCTCCATCCGTCCATGTATCCATGCAACTCCCACCCCTGGCACATCCCAGGAAAGGGCTGCCCCATCCCCTGGCACATCCCAGGGCAGTTCCCAGGCTGTCCCCACTCCCAGCACACCCCGGGGCAGTTCCCAGGGTGGCAGTGCCGGTGTCCCGGTGTCCCCAGGGCGGTGACCCCCGCGGTGCCCGGGCTGGGGGGTGGCAGAGCCTGGGCAGTGCCAGGGGCGGTGGGAAGGGAGGGGTGGGCAATGCCCCTTCCTCAACCTGCCCCTACTCTGGCTCCACCCACCCAAACCATCGAAGAAAAGGCTTTGTAGGGTTTTCTTGATGGAAATAGGACAGGACGGGGACAGGGGTGGGGACAAGGGTAGGGACAGCTCAGTCCCACCAGCTTGGTAGTGCCCACCCAAGGCCTTCAGCCTGCCCTGCTGGCACGGGGCATTCCTCACTCCCAGCTCTTCCCACTCCTCCTTTGGGGTTTTCTTTCTTCTCCTGGTGGGATTTTTCCTATTTCCATTGTTAAATCCCATCCCATCCCGTCCTGTACTGTACCATGCTGTGCTGTGCTGTGCCATCCATCATACCCCACCCAATCCCATCCCATCCCATCCCATCCCATCCCATCCCATTTATCCCATCCCATCCCACCCCATTTATCCCATTTATTTTATCCTGTCCCATTTATCCCATCCCATTTGTCCCATCCCATCCCATTTATCCCATCCCATTTATCCCATTTATTTTATTCCATCCCACCCCATCCCATTTATCCCACCCCATTTATGCCGTTTATGCCATTTATCCCATCCCATTTATGCCATTTATCCCATTTATCCCATCCCATTTATGCCGTTTATCCCATTTATCCCATCCCATTTATGCCATTTATGCCATTTATGCCATTTATCCCATCCCATTTATGCCATTTATCCCATTTATCCCATCCCATCCCATTTTTCCCACCCCATCCCGTTCCGGGGCCGGTTTTTCTCTCCCCGCTCCTCCCCCGGTTCAAGCCCAGACCCGCCCGGGCCGGGGCGCGGCAGCGGCGGCTGCG
>NW_020958747.1:5658-12374 GCF_003031625.1 Empidonax traillii | reverse complement strand
TCAGGAGCAGCAATGCTGGCTCTGAGCTGGACACACGTGGGCTCACACACAGGACACATGCAGGATAGTCACCTGTCCCGTCTGGAGTTGAGCACACGTAGGTGGGCAGCATTTTCACCGTCGCCTCCTCGTGCGTCTCCTTGCCCAGCCCTTTCTCCATCTCTATCCTCATCCTCTCCTTCACCTCCAGCAGCTGCTCGTGGCTCAGCTTGAAGGGCTCCAGGATCTTCTGCCGGGCCTTGTGCTGGGCGTCCAGCCTGTAGGCCACGGCCGTCACCATGGCCGCCCCTTTGCCGCTCCCGTCCTCCGAGCGGATGAACCGGATCTCGCAATCGGGCAGCAGCTTCCTCACTGTCTTGTGGAGGCGCCGGGCAAAGCTGCCAGAGGAAAAGGGTCCTGAGTGTGCCACCGTGGGCAGTGGCCCTCAGGGGACCCGCAGAGGTGCTCGGGGGGACGCTCGGAGATGCTCCGCTCCTGCTGTGCCCACCATCCCCGTGCCCACCATCCCCGTGCCCACCATCCCCGTGCCCACCGTCCCCCACTCACTGCGGGTGCTTCTTGTAGACGGAGCCGTCGACGCCCACGGTGGAGCGCAGGCGCTCCACGCCCTTGTTGTCCTTGATGCGGCGCAGCACGGCGGCCAGCGTGGCCCCGCACAGGCTGGCCGAGCGCGTCGACACGATCTGGCAGATGCGCAGCGTGGCCACGCAGTCCTCGTGCGACGGCTCCAGGCCCAGCTTGCTCAGGATCTCGTGGGCTTTCTGCAGCCCTTCCTTCTCCCTGGTGGGGGGCAAAGGAAGGGTTCACACCTGGGAGTCCGACCTCTGCCGTGTGACAGTCCGGATTTGTGCAGCAGGGGGTCCCTCCAGGGGTATCAGGAGGGGGGCTGGGACCCAGGAAACCTCACAGGTCCTACTTACTTCTCAATGGCAGAGACATATCTGGTCTCAAAGTGGCCGGTAGTGAGCAGGTCTGGTGTGAGCTTTCCCCCAAACAGCAGCCCTTCCTTGGTCATCTTCACCAGGATGAGTCTGACCAGCTCTCCCATGTACATCCCACTGATCATCTTCTCAAACCTGCCCGGGGGGAGGCACAAGATAGAATCATGGAACGGTTTGGGTTGGAAAAGCCCTCCAAGGTCATCATATCCAACCATTCCCCCAGCACTGCCAAGGCCAGCACTAACCCGTGTCCCCAGGTGCCACATCCACGTGGCTTTTGAGTCCCCTCAGAGATGGTGACACCACCTGGGCAGCACGTTCCACACCTGACCACCCTTTCAGAGAAGAAATTTCCCCTAATATCCATCCTAAACCCCCCAGTAAGATCCCCCCTGAGCCTCCTTTTCTCCAGGCTAAACAATGTGTGCGTTTGGCTGCGCGTGCCACAAGGTGGCCACAGGTTGACCTGAAAACCCGCTGGCAGCCTCCCAGTCCCAAATGGAATCTAGGTAATCCCGTCCCAGAGCAGCTTATCCCATCACTGAGAATATGAAGCCTTGTGGACACGACCATCATCCTGCAAGGACAACTCGTGGGCACCTGAAGGGGGTCGAGTCAGTTTGCAGAGTCCCCCCACACTGCCAGAACGGGAGATCTGTAGGATTGGGATGTGGACATTAGGTGGGGGTGTTTGCCTGGGCCGGCAGATGACTGGAGAAGGGAACAGTAATCAGCACGTTCCCGTGAACGGCTCAGGATGGACAGCCCCGATCCGTGACACAGCCCCTCTCCGCACCGGTGGCAGAGGACATGGTGACCCAGTTAGCCGGGATGACCTCCCCGCTCCCGGGAACGCCGGCGCAACGGGAGGACGGACAATGCCGAGCTAAACCACGAGCCCCAGCCCGAGCCAAGAATCTGCTCACAATTGTTTGCCAGGGTTGAGCGAGCCCATGTCGATCTCACGGTCGAACTCCGTCCGGATGTCGTTGAGGACGCCGTCGTCACCGAAGGCCCCCCACTCCATGTTGATGCACATCCGACCCTCGTCCCCTTCCACCAGGTCAATGTGCCTCATCTCCTCCATGTAGCAGGCGTTGGTACCGGTACCTGGGCCAAGCATGGGGGCACAGTGAGCGAGGACACTGCCTTGCCTTCATTCCTGTTATCCCTCATTCCCATTGTCACTCATTCCCATTGTCACTCATTCCCATTATCCCTCATTCCCACTTGGCCACAGCCCAATGCACCAAAGAAAGTGAAGAGGGAAGCAAACAGACATTGGGCAAAGTTGGTTTTCCAGCACTGGTATCCCCCCTCCGCCTTTTTTTTTTCCCCAAAAGACCCTGAAGCTTGCCAGGAACAGGATCTCCCTCTGGAGCTCCTGGAGGGATGGAC
This sequence comes from Empidonax traillii, assembly GCF_003031625.1. Classification (NCBI taxonomy): domain Eukaryota; kingdom Metazoa; phylum Chordata; class Aves; order Passeriformes; family Tyrannidae; genus Empidonax; species Empidonax traillii. The sequence goes on along the minus strand of NW_020958747.1, from coordinate 10,035 downwards.
CCGCTTGTTCTCACTCACCAACGATCAGGCCAACTTCACAGTTGTGGTCGTCATAGCCACAGGTCATCATGGTCCCCACAGTGTCGTTCACCACGGCCACGATGTCGATGTCAAAGTCCTGAGACGGTGGAAAGGAGAGAGGGTGACCCAACACGGACAAAACAGACCGAAACATCTCCATGGAGCCCAGGAACCCCATCCCAGGGATCTGTGTGCCCCCATCCCACTGCCCCAGGAGGTGACACACCCGCCCAGCCTCTTACCCCTCTTTTCTTGATGGACTTGCGCAGCATCGACACCACGTCCTTGCCCTCCACGCTGCTGCACTTGAACCCCTTTGTCCACGTCACGAGGATGCTCTGGGGGGAACAGCCAGAGGGAAGGTTCAGGGTGAGACCCCCACCCTGTGGGGGCTGCCAGAACAAGGGACACTCCCTGTGGGGGAGCTCCCCGTTATCAGCTCACCAGCTGCGCTATCAGCCCCCGTTTCCGTGTCAGATAAGGTTTATGGCAGTGAAACAACACGAGAGCTGCTCGTTGCTCCTCGGCAGGAGGGCAAGTGGTTCCTGTGACCAGATTTTATGGAACCCTGGGGCAAAACCTGTTCACAAGTCCATGGAATGCTCCTTGACCCACTCCTGAGGGGTGGGGGCCTTGGAATGCTCCTTGACCTGTCCCTGCAGGGTAGGGGGCTCGCAGCCCCCCATGGCCTGAGGCACCAGGTTTGTCTCCACTGCAGCCACCTGGCCGGGGACTGAGCTGAGCCTTGGGGAGAAGAAAAGGACTCAACTGCACTTGGAATCTCCAACACTATGGGCGCAGGCCCCTCGGTGAGGCTGACACCACCCCTGCCTCAGGGAGGGGGAAACTGAGGCATGAACAGACACAACCCCGACAAGGCCAGGGGGACAGAGACACTTCCTCCTGCAGCTGCTTCATTTTAATTTCTTTTTTTTACAGCCCCCTGTCTACCGGGAGGAAAGTGTTAATCCTCTTCTCCCTCAGTGCTTGTGCAGAGTGGCTCAGGCACAGCAGCCTTGCCCCACCGCGGCACCACCGGCAGGGAGGACGTGCTGGATCGCCAGCGCTCCATGGAGCCGCCCTCTTTCCATCCCACCGCCAAGCCGGGTGAGATAAGGGCAAGGAAAGCATCCCCCTCCCTCCCCGCCACGAGCCAGAGCCCTGCGAGGCGGTGGGTGGCAGGGAAGAGGCCACGTGCCTCGCTGGGCTCCGGGATGTTGAGTCTCCCAGCGAGGTCACGGCTCCGGCGGGGCGGGAGCGCCGGCGCGGCTGAGCGGAGCTGACAGCGCTCAGAGCCTGGAGCAGAGCGGGGGACCCCCCTCCCTGCACACAGGGGGATGGGGTGCTCAGCATGGCTGGGTGCCCTGGGCTGCTGCAGCTCTGGGAGAAGCTGATCTCCCATGGAAACATCATATCCCAGATCCCCACGATTCCGGGGGCGCATCCCCCGCTCCGTCAGCGCCCAGTCCTGCTGGCACACACGGTGACCCAGGAACTGCCCATCACAGGGGCCTCACTGGTGGGTAATGGATGAAAACCCCTCAAGACAAATTAGGTAAAATCCAGAAAATTCAGAAATCCAGAAGGCTCTGGGGAGACCACAGAGCCCCTTCCAGTGCCTAAAGGGACTCCAGGAGAGCAGGAGAGGGACTGGGGACAAGGGCCTGGAGTGACAGGACAAGGGGGAATGGCTTCACATTGACAGAGGGTGGCATAGATGGGATATCGAGAAAGAATTCCTCCCTGTGAGGGTGGGCAGGCCCTGGCACAGGTTGCCCAGAGAAGCTGTGGCTGCCCCTGGATCCCTGGAAGTGTCCAAGGACAGGTTGGACAGGGTTTGCAGCAAACTGGGACAGTGGAAAGTGTCCCTGCCCAAGGCAGGGGGTGGGGCTGGATGGTCTTTAAGGTCCCTTCCAGCCCAAACCATTCCATGATCCAGGGAAACCCTGGCCAAGATGTGTCTCAAACAGGAGACCCACCACGACTCACTCTCATCAAGCAGCTTTAAAAAAGGCACCTGGCACCTCATCCTTAGAAAACACTGATGTTCCTTTTAACAGGGGTTTTCTGGTGTGTTTGGAGAAGATGAGAAGCAACAGTGTTATTGGGAAGAGATGCCAAGCAGTGCATTCCCTGGAGGAATGTTCCCTCCTCTCTGTCCCTGACCGTGCAGCCACTGAGCCATTCCACCAGCAAAAGATATTCATAACAAAGAAGGGGCAGTGCTGTTCTTAACCTCCTCTCACCCAGAGCTTGGGAATGGCTTGGAATGAGAGATGTGCCCCTTCAGGAAAGGTCACATGACCCAAAATCAGCGAGACTAATTAAACACCTGAGCTAAATTGGTGTGGGACCCCTGGCGAGAGCTCAGCCCGTCCCACCACACCCCCTCACCCACCTCATCCAGCTTGGTCTGGTGGCAGGGGAAGGAGAAGGTGAACCCAAGGGGGAGTTTCTTGTCCTTGATGTTCAGCTTGTCCAGGAAGTTGGCCAAACACTCGGCGATGTGGTCGAAAAGCTGGAAAAAAGGGAAAGAGTGAGACCTTCCCATGGCGAGGGGATGAGTGGAAGCTGTGCCCACCTCCCTGCCCACCCTCACCCATCCCCACGCTGGCCGTCAGGAATTCCTGCTCCTGGCACGAGATCCACTGGGATCCTGCTGGGCCAGGCAGTGGGGGATGCCCAGCCCTGTTCCCACCCCAGGACACATTTAGGGGTCCCAGGGTGACCCTGGGGATGGGTGAGGAGGGGTTGGACTCACCTGCACCCCACTGCCCCGCATCAGCTCCTCGGGGATGGCGTAGATCTGGTTCTCCATCTCCACCTTCTGCAGCCCGTTGTCCGACACCTTCACCCTCAGCACACGAAAGTTGGTGCCACCAAGGTCCAGTGCCAGGAAATCCCCGTCCTCTGCAGGATAAGGACAGGGAAAACCAGTCAGCTTGGAGGGTCCTCACCCTGCCAGAGCCCCAAGGTGAGCAGCCGCCTCCCAGGTATGGGGATACTGTCCCATTTTTAAATATATTTCATTGTTTTAATTATTGTCATAACGTTTGGAATTTTATCAGAGCTGTGGCCTGACTCTCCTGTGCACCCCTGACACCCCTGTAGCTGATGGGGGTCAAAGCACTGTCATTGAGCTGGATATGGATGCCCTGGAGAGGCCAAACCCCACCAGCCCCATCCAGAAAGCCAACAGTGATCTCAGGGTAGAAGAGCTCCAGCCTCAGGCTCCATAAGCAATAAGGTAGCAGAGCCATTCCTGCCCCTACTGATGCTTGGTGGAAGCTCCTAAACCCCCTCCCAAGGGGTTAAACCCTGTGGCAACACCAGAGCTTGGCTAAACTTTTAATATATGGACATACCCCTGGTGCTCAGGCCGGGCTGGCCGGCCCAGGCCCCCCTCCCTGCCCTGCCCCAGGAATCCCGGGCACTCCTGGCATGTGGCTCCAAGGTGGACGCAGGAAACCAGGGAGGGAAGAACTCCAAAAGATCTTCTGGGGCTCATTGCTGCCTTCCCCAGGGTGGGGAGCTGGAACGTGGTTCCTCCAAGGGGAGCCCCAAGGCTGAGCCCAGAGTCTCCCCTCCCGTTTGTTTTCCAGGCAGCTCGCTGGGGTTTGGGACCCAGGCTGCGGGAAAAGCGCCCAGCTGGCTGTTTTAGTGGGGAGAGGGCCGGGGGAAAGCCCTCTATCAGCACTGTCAGAGCGCTGAATGCATTAAATGTGCTGTGCTGGCTCCCCCGGGCCGATCCCGGCGCCCCGGGGGCCGCTTTGTGCCGGCCGGTGCTGGTACAAAGGGGCCACAGTTGGGACAAAACCTGCGGGTCATTAGTATGCACACGCCAGCGGGGCCGCCGGCATCTCCAGTGACTCCAGCTGAAAAGGCAGCTCCGGGGCTCCAGCGGGCCTGGCGCCTTTCCTGGGGTCACCCTCCGGGGGCTCGGGGCTCGGGAATGGGCCACGGGACCCACTGGGAGCTGGAGCGGCTTTAGAGAGGCGGAAAAGGGCCGTGGAAAGCAGCCCCTGGAGCTCCGGGGAGACCAGGAATGAGAGGGCTCAGGGGTCATGGGCAGCTTCAGCAGGGTCAGAGCTGGGGATGGAGAACGGGGAGGATGGGGGAGCACTGGGGGGTCAGCACTTCACCCCAAGGGGGAACAGAACAACATCCAAGGGGGGTGAGAACACGGCCCCAGGAGGTCAGAAACACGTCCAAGGGGAGTCAGAACATCACCCAGGGGGTCAGAACAACGTCCAAGGGGAGTCAGAACATCACCCAGGGGAGTCAGAACATCACCCAGGGGGTCAAAACATCACCCAGAGGGGTCAGAACATCACCCAGGGGGTTGAAACATCACCC
>NW_020958747.1:0-1625 GCF_003031625.1 Empidonax traillii | reverse complement strand
AAAAAAAGGCAAATAGAAGGAAGGACACAGCCCTGGACGTTGAGCTGTTGCCACACCATCTGTGCCAGGGACCAATGTGCCACCTTCCAGCCTCCCCTCCAAAACCCAAGAGCAGGGACACTGGTGCTGCTCACAGCCTGGATCCAGCTGGAGCTCTACAGGGAACTCCAGCTCTTGGCTCCCTGGGATTTGCTCAGAACCCTCCCCTCTCCCAGCCCCCCTGGGCAGCTGCAGCTCTGTGACTGCCCCAGCACCCCTCTGGAGTGGCATTTTCCATGCTGCCATTCCCCTCTCTCCCTGCCCCGGGTGAGAAATGTCAGCTGGGACACTGATACAGGGAAGGATGCCAAGGACCCATCCTGGAAGGGCACGGGGAGGGATCACTCCCTGTCCCAGCAGCTGGGGAGCACTGACACACCCTCCACCAGCACCCAGCACCCTTGGCTGCTGCAGTTCTCATGCCCAGGGGTGGCTCCTGACCCTCCCTGTAATTAAAAATATTCTCCAACATTTAAATAGATGGGAATCTCGATCCTGGGGCAGGGAGCCAGGTCCAGCTTTTGGGTGTAGGTGCATGGAGGGGGCTGAGCACAGGGGATGCTCTGGGTGCCCAGATGCTTCAGGGACTAAAGGGGCTCACAAGGAAGGTGGAGACAGACTTTTAGCAGGGGGTGTAGTGAGAGAAGAAGGGGAACAGCTTTAAACTAAAAAAGGTGAGATTTAGGTGGGATATTGGTAAGAAATTCCTCCCTGTGAGGGTGGGCAGGCCCTGGCACAGGTTGCCCAGAGAAGCTGTGGCTGCCCCAGCCCTGCAAGTGTCCAAGGCCAGGTTGGATGGGGCTTGGAGCAACCTGGGCTGGTAGAAGGTGTCCCTGCCCATGGAAGGGGGATGGAATGAGGTGGTCTTTCAGGTCCCTTCCCACCCAAACCATTCCATGACTCCCGTGTCTTCACAGGGACACAGGAGATGCCACCACCCACCCCAGACCTCACTGAGACATTACCAACAAACACCCAACACTGCCCAGCGATGCAGACACCTCCTGTCACCACCTACAACTCCCTGACAGGAGGGGGGAGCCGGGGGTGTTTCAGGCTCTGCTCCCAGGGGACAAGCGACAAGATGGGAGGAAACAGCCTCAGGCTGTGCCAGGGGAGGTTCAAGTTGGGTATTGGGGAAATTCCTTCATGGAAAGGGCTGTCCAGCCCTGGCACAGCTGCCCAGGGCAGTGGTGGAGTCCCCATCCCTGGGGGGATTTAACAGCCATGTGGGACATGGGTTAGTGGTGGCCTTGGCAGCACTGGGGGAAATGGTTGGATTTGATGATTTTAGAGAGCTTTTCCAACTCAAACCATTCCACAAGTCTACGATTCTGTGATTCCACAATTCTACCACTTCTGTCCTTGCCTCCAGAGAGCAGCCACGAGGTTTTTTTGGCTCTGTCCCTCTTTATCCACCTCTCCTGCTGGTGACCTGAGCCTCTGCCACTGAGATTCCCCAGACCCCCATGGAGGTGCCAACACTGGAGCAACCCCAACTCCCAGCAACCCCATCCAACAGGACTGACCATCCCAGGGCCTTTTCCTGGACTGCTGCCATGCCAGATGTGGAGCCAGGGCAGCTC
>NW_020958746.1:11057-12378 GCF_003031625.1 Empidonax traillii | reverse complement strand
GGCCTGATTTATCCTTGGACAGTCCCTGCTCCTGCTCTTCTCTTTCAGTGCCAGACACGTCACCCCCTGGAGCCCTTCCCTGTCTCACTGCTCCCCAAAGGCACCTTGTGCAGCCTTTGCTTCCCTGGCCTGCACTTTGGCCCCTGTCCCAGATGGTGCCACCTTGGTTTGTCTTCACTCCCAGCAGAGCTCTACCAATTCCAGGGCCTTTCCAAAGGGACATTCCAAAGGAGTGTCTCTCTTCCCCTGGACCTTCAGCACCACTGTTCTGCCTGTTATCTTGGCTATTGAGATTCCCCAATCTCTCATATCCTCACACCTGTCCTGACACACTGACCATCTCCAGGGTCATCTTCTCATACAGACTGGCAAGACAAAGGCCCTTCCCAGTTTTCTCCTCTCCTTTCTCTTTCTCCATTCAGATCCCTCTCACCTGGGCATGTAGGAAGGGAGGTGAAAGCTTGTTTGTCTTCAGGAGTCTGATTGTCTCCTTAGCAAGCTCCTGAATTGTGTTTCTGTCAATGCTTCTGTATGGACCTGTGAAAAACCTTTCTGATAACGTTGTCCCTGATAGAAAGGTGACATCAAAAGGGGCAGCTTGTACTGAGCATGTGCTTAGAGGTGTTTTGATGTGTAGGGAGGTTGTTCCTGCTTTACATTTCTTTTCTTGTCTTATAAAGAGGAAGACTTTTTCTGGGCCTGTGTGCAAGCAGAGCTCTAAGGAGAGCAGGTGGGAGATGGTGCCACAGGGCTGGAACATCCAGCTGCAGAGCTCAAAGTCTAATGCAAGAAGGGTGATGTCAGTCCAAGAAGGGCCATGTCAGAACTGGTGAATTTGGGGGGTGAGGAGCAAGGCTGATCATACAGGGTCAGTCTGGATCTCCTGAGGAGACACTCAGCATCAAGATCACTTGGAGAACACCTCTATTACATCTCCTCTGAATGGAAAAATATCCATCCTTGAATTAAAAAACACGAACAGTACAAATTTTGAAGACTTGTTTTGAAATTGCCTTGAAGACAATTAAAGGAAGACAAAGGGATCCTGAGGGATTTCGGGATTTTAATGAGCCCCACGGTGGGTTTACAGAAGAGTCCATATTTATGAGATACTGAGAGAACACTGAAGAAACTGCTGAAGAAGTCAGAAGGCAAACTCCCAGTCCCTTGAAGCATTGCTGGGCCCCACTGAGGGCAGGCACTGACAAAGCCTCCCCAGGGACTCCTGAGAGCAGATCCTTGCAGGCCAGGAGTGCAGGCAGACCAAGGAAAGTGTCTTGTGGTGGCCTGAGGGGCAGAGGCAGCTGCCAGAGCCAAGGGC
>NW_020958746.1:7251-9140 GCF_003031625.1 Empidonax traillii | reverse complement strand
ACATCCCCTTCCTTTCCCTCCCACAGGGGTTCTGCAATCCCTGCCTGGCAATGGCTGCAGGAGGACTTGCCATGTGCCCTTCCCTGCTGAGCCTGGGCAGTCTGGAACTCTGCCAAGCCTCCTTGCTGCCCTGTTTGCAGACTGGTTCCATGTCTGCCTTTGCCAAGGCCCCAGGAAGCTCTGGGATGGCTCTGGCCTTTGCAAAGGTTTGGGAGAGGTCTCCCAGTGACACTGCCCAGCCTTCTCAACATCCCTGACCCCAAAACCTTTGCAATAGCCCACACTTGCAGAGGAGTGCCCAGGACACAACACAGGTTGTTTGTCATGGTGGTTCTGGAGAATTTGAAGGGATTTCTTCCTCGAGGCAAACCACTCCCACTGGATTTTAGTGCAGCTGAAAGTTTTCCTCAGCATTTTCCACAGTGCCTCCCTGCCCTGAAGGTTTCTGGCCATCAGGCTGTAGCTGAGGGGCTTGGGCAGGGCCATGAGGAGGGGGTAGAACAAGGGCTGTGTCCAACTCTGCCAGGAGGGCTGTACTGGGCAAGGAGGAGGAGGCTGCAGCAAACAGTGGCACTGCTGAGCTGAGAGGAGCAGGGGGAGAGACCTTGTGCCTGCCCACGCTGGGCAGGAGCTGCCCCAGGATGGCAGCTCTGAAGCACTCCCAGCATGTCCCTGGGAACAAGAGGGAAAGACTGGATCTAAAAATCAGGCTGGGAGTACAAAGAGCAGGAATGCCCTGGTGTCACTGCAGGAGAGTTCAGCCCTGCAGTAAGGGCACAGAAGAAGTGACCCAGTCCATGCAGTGCCCTCAGAAGATCCCACAGCATCCTGGAGATGCTGTCAGGGAGCCCAGGTCTGCTTCACAAGTTCCCAGTGCCTGTCCCTGCCTGTGCTCAAAGGGCTCCCACACTCAGGATTGTGCCTGAGAGCACTCAGGCCTTGCAGCCAGAAAGGGGCTCAGGAGGACAGTGTGGAAGTGGAAAGAGCAGCTCTGCAAAGCCCAAGCTCTGCTGCTCCCTGGCAGTGCTGCTGTGCTAAGATTCTTGTCCCCTTGCCCTTTGCAAATCCCCCCTGTCCTGCAGTGTGCTGTCCTTTAGGAACAGCTAAGAAGGGTCTTGGACAAAGAAAGCACTGCAGGGTCCTTTATTTTGTTTAAATACTCAGAGAGCACAACTGAACATTCTTACATCTCTCGGTCCAATCCAATGGGCACTAAATTAGAAGGCAGATGCATAATAATATTTATTGCACAGGAATTTATTGCAAAAACCCCATGACCTCCATGAAAAACCTGAGCAGGAAGGCTGAACCATTAGGGAGTCCCCTGCTGAATGCTACAAACGAGAAAGCAAGCATTTTATTTCTCCAGAAAAGCATCCAGTCATCATTTTCTTTATGACATCTCTGAGCTCCTGGTTCCTCAGGCTGTAGATGAGGGGGTTCAGGGCTGGAGGCACCACTGAGTACAGAACTAACAGGGACAGATCCAGGGATGGGGAGGAGATGGAGGGGGGCTTCAGGTAAGCTAAGAATGCGGTGCTGAGGAACAGGGAGACCACAGCCAGGTGAGGGAGGCACGTGGAAAAGGCTTTGTGCCGTCCCTGCTGAGAGGGGATCCTCAACACAGCCCTGAAGATCTGCACATAGGAGAAAACTATGAAAATGAAACAACCAAATGCTAAACAGCCACTAACCCCAAAAAGCCCAATTTCCCTGAGGTAGCCTGAGCGTGAGCAGGAGAGCTTGAGGATGTGTGGGATTTCACAGAAGAACTGGCCCAGGGCATTGCCCTGGCACAGGGGCAGGGAAAATGTATTGGCTGTGTGCAGCAGAGCATGGAGAAACCCAGAGGCCCAGGCAGCTGCTGCCATGTGGGCACAAGCTCTGCT
>NW_020958746.1:0-1078 GCF_003031625.1 Empidonax traillii | reverse complement strand
TTGTGACACTGCAGGGCCTCCTGGATTCAAAGGAGTGCTGGGACACTCTGGACCTGATGGAATCACTGTGCAATTGGGACACCACAGAACCTCATGGAATCCTCAGCACCACTGTGACATATGGGAATCTTCTGGAATCAAGGGACCATGGTGACAGTGCAGGGCCTATGGAGCATAAGGGACCACTGTTACACTGTGGAACCTCATGGAATAAAGGAACCTGTGAGACACTGGATTATTGGGATAATTCTTGACTCAGAACAACTGCAGTGTGATGGTGGGTGGGGAAGGGACAGGTGGAATTTCCCAGAGGTGAGGTGGTGCCCAGTTCTATCAGAGGCAGGAGCTGTAACACCTCTGAGAATATCAGACCATGGGTCCACTTTGCTCAGAAATCCCACTCAGTGAAGGTAAAATGGCAAAATGGCCTTTACTGCAATGTGAGCTACCTTTTTATCTGGTAGAGGAAGGAATGTGTGGAATTTGGGAGGATTTTTAAGGAATTTTACATGCAAGGGAATATCTAAACATGGGTAAGGGAGATAGAAAACAGGGAAAAGATATAAATTCTACTAACAGGGCTAGTGAGCTTTGGGTTTACAATCAGCAGGTAGGGACAGCTTTAACAGTAATCAAAACTGCATATTCTATACAAAGCAGGGTATTTCTCTAAGAATACTGTTACTTAATTGAATAAAGTTAACACTTTTATAATATTAAAAGCAGTTTCTGAGGTAGAAACTCATCTGTTGTCCAGTAGCTTTGCTGCATTTCAAAGCTGTCTTTTCCTCACTTCTCTTTTTCTATAGAGGTTTTCCTCCACTATGCATATGTTTCTTGTGGTGAACTTCCAACACTGTTCAATTTCCCAGCCCTTGAAGCCTCCTTGGGCAGCCCTGGAGCTGCTGTCAGTCCAAAGCAGCCCGGGAGCACTGCCCCATCCCACAGCCTGGAGCCCCTAACCCAGCCCCACACTGGCTCCAGCACACCAGCAGCTCTGCCCCTCACCCTCCTGGAGCCCCAGAGTGGCCAGTGGGCCACAAGTCCCCCCTGGGGGGTGGGCACAGGGGGCAGAGCA
>NW_020958745.1:5299-12390 GCF_003031625.1 Empidonax traillii | reverse complement strand
AGCAGGGGGATGCTCTCCCCCACAGGGGTGCTGAGTGTGACAGGGACTGGGACTGTGTGTGGGGAGGGGGATTGCACACCTGGGGAAGGGGAAGGGAGAGCCAAGGAGGGATGTCAGGATTCCCATGTGCTCTCTGCCCTCCAGATACACGAGCTCCAGGCTCAGCTGTCACACCCCAGCCCCTGTGGGTATCCCCCTGATGCCAGCTGCTCTTCCTGCATCAAACCTGTCCCTGCCTGAGGCAGGACTGGCACACATCCACCTCCTCCTAGAGCCCTTTCCAACTCGGGGGTAGACTAAACCACCCCTTCTTTTCCCCTCCTGGAGTTTCTCTGATGCCCAGGCCTTTGTTTTGGGCACAATCTCCTGTGCACAAACACCCCCAGTCCCTTTGCTGGTGCAGCACCCCTGTATCCTGATGCCTCCTCCCAGTCAGTCATGTTTTCCAGAGTCCCTGCTGGGAGCCCTGCTGTGCCAGACACCCACATCCAGCAACAGGGCTGTCCCCTAACCCCCTTCCTGCCAGCTGTGCCCAGTGCACCCCATGCTCTCAGCATCCTAGGGCAAAGCCAACTCCCAGCTCCATAAAGATCCAGGGCACAAGTGCCCCAGCCCATCCCCGGTGCAGCAGCAGCACAGATGTCTTCAGACCTAAAGCAGGGAATCATCCAGAGCTGTTAATTCTGTACCCCGTGGAGGCAGGAAAGTGCCAATTATGTACCTTTCAGCAGGAGCCCTGCCATGCCAGGCACACTCCGAGGGGAGCAGCATTCCCTGCAGCCCCAGGGCATTCCCACCACTTGCTCTCAGGTGCTGACGTTTTGCTCCCAGGCTCCCAGGGGGTTCACAGGTCCCTGGGGTGCTGCAGGCAGGGAGCAGAAGCTTTGGACTTTTCCTTGGCTCCTGGCTCCCCTCAGGGTTTGGAGGGCACACCCCAGACTCTCTGCTGTGGAGGGACAGGACACACAGTGGGGGATGATGTCCCCAAGCCTGTATGGGAAGGTCCCTGCCCTGCCCACTGCAGAAGGAGGGTGATCTTCTGGACTTCTCCCCTCTAACCAGAGCTGCTGCTTTGCCTGTGGAAATCCACCGTGGGATGAAAGCCCAGAGGGGGGAGCTGGGGGGTGCTGGGCTCGGGTGCAGGCTCAGAGAGGAGCTGGCTGGGGAGCCTGCCCGTGCTGCCAGCTTGGCACAGCTCAGCCAGCAGCCCAGTCCCAAGCCACCCAAGCTGTTGGGAGTGGGTATAAAACAGCCCCTGCTGGCCAGGCCCCAAGGGGAAGAGCTGACTCGGGCAGGAAACATCATCGCTGACATTTAAGAGAGGGGGAAAAGCGCCCAGCTGGCAGGCAGGGAGAGCAGAGCCCGGCACCCAACACCCTCCTCCCTTATCCCACTGGCTCCATCTCCCACTACCACCTCCCTTCAGTGTCTGCAGAGCACCCCACAACCACCACGCTCCTGCCAGGGGGGCTGACCCTGATGGGGGACAGCTGAGCCCCCCCAGCCCCCTGGAATCAGGGCCACCCCTGGGATCACACTGTGGCCAGCCATGGGATCAAGAGTCTTTCCTGTCCCACACCAGCCTGGGACAGGCAGGGTGAAGGTGGCCTGGGCTGGGAGCTGCTCTTCCAGCTCTAACTCCTGGGGCAGGAGCAGTGAGGGAGGATCTGGGAGGAGGGTGCTGTGCACCAGGGCTGTGTTTATGGAGGAGCACAGGCTGAGCATCCCCCAACCCATCTGTGTCACCCTCACTGCAGGGCTGCACATGGAACACCCCATCCCAGCGGGTTGGGAGCCAGGGCAGGCTCCAAACTGGGCTCTGGTGGGTGCTGAACCTGGCTCAGGGGAGCTGGACCCCTGCTCTGCAGATGGCCCCATTCCAGGGGGTGACTCCAGCCAGAGGGAGAGCTGGGCTGAGCAATCCCAGGCTTTGCCAAGCCCATGGTCAGGGCAGGAATGCCTGTGGGCCCAGAGGGGAGTGCCTGCTCCATCTGCATGGGGCAGGGGAGGTGAATCCCCCCCAGGAGGTAAATCCCCCCCAGGCACTGTCAAAGCTCAGCCCCAATTCCAGCTCTGCTCTCCTGCAGTGCCTCACACCCCCGAGGACCAGGCTGACCTGGAGAACCTGCAGCTTCCCTCCTGGCCAAGGGGGGAGGGTGGATGGGCACAGGGCCTGGGGCAGGGATAATGGGCTGGGGGGTCCCCCTGGAAGAAGAACAGGGTGGGCAGGTGGAAGGGGCCCACGGGCAGGGCATGGGGACACCAGCTGCTGCAGGAGGTGTCAGAGCAAACCCCATCCCTGCAGAGCCCAGTTTGCCCTGGGCAGCCCAAACCTCTTTGTGGGCAAACTCACACGCCCAGAGGGGAGCAAAGGGAAGGAGACACATCAGGGCTCTGCTCACCCCAAAGAACCAGCCAGTGGGAGACCCTCTAATTCCCCCCATCATCCCAGGGAGCATCAAGAGACAAAGACCTGGAGGATGTGCACGTGAGACCCTCAGGGCTGTGCTCCTGCCCACGCCCTCAGTGACAGGCTGGGGGCTGCAGGATGAGGCTCCTGGGTGGGCAATCCCAGGGACTCTCCCTGAACCCACACACCTGGAAAAGCTGTCCCATCCCCTGGAAAAGCTGTCCCATCCCCTGGAAAATCTGTCCCCAGCGCAGGCACCTCATGGTGCCCACGGTGTGGAGATGGAGCTGTACCTGGGTGAGCACAGATGGTGAACTCCAGCAGCCACAGAAACACGGAGATCATAATTATCTGAACATAATGAAGGGTTTCATTAAATACACTTGGAAAACAACTCAGCAGCCGCACAAAGTTAAACTGCTGGTCTCAACTCTCCAAACTATTTAAAATTTATTAGCTTCCCCCGCGGGTCTCGAGCTTTTAAGTACCAGAGAATTCTTGAAAATAAGAGATTTTTTTTTTTTTCCTTTCTTTCCCCCCATCTCTTTCCAGTGATTTTAGGCCTCTCAGAAGTGTCTGTGGGGGCAAACCCTCAGGCCCCACTCTTGCTCTCTGCAAACACATCCCCTCTCCCCCTCCCCGGGCTGCTCCGCTCCTGGGCTGCCGAGCGCAACCGTTTCCAGAGGGATGATCAAATCAGAGACACCTGCACGCTGATCCTGCTAAATCCCGGGCTCCAGACTGCAGGTGGTTCTTGTTGCAGAGGGATTAGTGGGAGGCTGAATAAACCTGGGTTTGATCTAGTGCTAACTGGCAAGGGGTAATGCCCTTGGCTAAGATGAGATTTACTGAGCTGTATCTCTTCATAAGGGAGGGGAGGCAGCGCTGGGGAGATGCTGCTTCCTGCTCAGAAAGAGAAATTCCTGGGCCTGGATAGCAGCAATAGTCAGGGGATGGTCAGGGCCTCTCTTCCCTGTGTCTGTGGGGAAAAGCTTCGTGTCTGGAGAGAAATGAGCTCCTTTGGGCCACGGTGGGCTGGGGGACAGAGATCCTGGTTGCTGTTGCAGCACTGGAGCTGCTGGCAGGGATGGGGCTGGATCTGGGGCCAGCAAAGTGCCCAGGGCTGGGCTGGAGCCTCCTCTTCCTTGTGTGGAAGGTTGTGGTTTGTGAGATGGGGGAGCTCTGTGACATCACCCTCGCTTTGGTGAAGGGTCAGTGCTGAGGAAAAGCAGGGTGGGATCCTTTTCTCATGGAGACCATGGTGCTTGGTGCCAGACTACTTCATTAAGATGTTCTGATTTATGGCCCTTGGTTTCAGGCTGGAAAGGAGCTTCTAACACAGGGATGATGCAGAAGGATCAGGTGAAACTCAATATTTCTCCTCCTCGTGGGTTGGAAGCCCCAGGAGCTGTCACTGAGAACCACTCTGCTTTCCCCCATTTTGTAAAATAACAGTCAACTGAGAAATCCAGGTTTGGGCCAAGCTCCAAATGAACTCTAAAAGCATCATCCTGGGACTGCACTGAACTGGGAATTGGGATCAGCAAACACTGCTGGGAGAGGGAAGTTTCCAGCACCATTGCATTGGGGTGGGAGTCCAGAGGAGGCCATGAGATCATAACAGGGCTGGAGCCCCTCTGCTCTGGAGCCAGGCTGGGACAGCTGGGGGGGGTTCACCTGGAGAAGAGAAGGATCCAGGGACATCTGAGAGCCCCTTGCAGGGCCTAAAGGGGCTCCAGGAGAGCTGGAGAGGGACTGGGGACAAGGGATGGAGGGACAGGACACAGGGAATGGCTTCCCACTGCCAGAGGGCAGGGACAGATGGGATATTGGGATGGAATTGTTGGCTGTGAGGGTGATGAGGCCCTGGCACAGGTTGCCCAGAGAAGCTGTGGCTGCCCCTGGATCCCTGGAAGTGTCCAAGGCCAGGTTGGACAGGGCTTGGAGCAACCTGGGCTGGTGGAAGGTGTCCCTGCCCATGAGGGTCAGAGGGAGATGAGCTTCAAGTTCCCTTCCAACCCAATCCATTCTGGGATTCCTGTGAGAAGAAAACTGGCTGGGGACAGAGGACAGATACTGAGAGTGAGGAGGGGGTGGAGGACACTCTGCTGCCTTGGCAGGGCTGTGGGTCTGTTTTCCAGTGCCCCACGTCGCTGCCTTGGAGGAGAGGAGCACACATGGAGCGGGCAGCTGCTCCCCCAGCCAGGCTGCCCCCGGGCACTGTGGCAGCAGTGGCAAGGCGTGGGCACCAGGTGCTGTTTTCTGGCAACAGAGAGGGCTTTTCCTCCAGGAACTGAGGCAGGAGCAAGGCCAGGAGCTGGATGGGGCTGTGACAGGCAATCCCTGCTGCTGGGTCACTGCTCTGTGTGTGCAATGGGCTAGGTGGGGGGAGTCTCAGCCTGCTCCAGCCCACGAAAGTGGGTCAGACAATCCTTACAGGGATCCCCACATCCCTTACAGGGAGAAGAAATCCTTAGGAACAGGGTTTGGGCACATTCACAAAGATTTTGGCCCCCCAGTGAGAAGGGCTGCTCGACACAGGGGATGGAATGCAGGTTTTCCCGGTTTTATGGCCCATGGAAAGGGGGTGGGTGGAGCTCTCCCTTTTCTGTGGGTGCTCCATAGGCAGCAATTTCTCTTCCCTCTTTTAGAACAGACAGATGAGAGGAACCCTTTTTTTCCCATTAAATCAGCAGCTCTGCACAGTGGCCTTGACTGTTTTCCCACGCAGAAAGGGCAGACTGGAGGGACTGGAGGGACACAGACGTGGGGCAGAGCAGGGACAGTGCCCCTGTCCCCTGTCAGGCAGCACAGGCAGAGCCCTGCCTGCAGCTCAGCTCGTCAAAGCCACTCTCCTAAGCAGAAGGGGCAGCTCAGTGTGTGAGTTACACAGTGCCCCTGGCAGGGCACACATCTGCAGCCTGGCACTGCTCCACCACACCAGCCCTGGCCATGTGTCCCTGTGCCCCAGGGGAATCCTGCAGAGCTTGGCTGGGGACAGGGGGGGCTTGTCCCAGGGCAAGGGGTCTCCACAACTTGTAAAGGTCTGGGAGAAGCAGACAAAGACCACACCAGAGTGTGTCACACCAAAGACAAGGCAGGGAAGGACCTTGTGTGTGTAGCTGAGTCTGGGCTGCCCAGGGAGGGAGCAGCTCCATCCTGCCCTGGCTGTGCTCGCTGTGTGCTCAGGGGATGGCCTGGAAGGGGGGCTCAAGGGCTTATAGAATATCCTGAGCTGGAAGAGACCCCCCAAGGATCATCCAGTCCATCCCCTGACCCTGCACTGATGCCTCAACAATCTCACTCTGTCCCTGAGAGTTGTCCAAACCCTCCTGGAGCTCTGGCAGCCTTGAGGCTGTGCCCAGTGCCCTGGGGAGCCTGTTCCAGGGATCTGGAGGAAGACTCAGATGCCACAGGGTGACTGTGGGTGAAGCTCTGAGGTTGCTCTGGCAGCTCCCAGCTGGATCTGGGGGGTCGGTTGGTGCACAGAGAGGGGAAGAACAGAGGATTTTGTTTTCCATCTCCATCAGCCTCGGCTCTTTAACGAGCTCTAACAAAGGGACGATGGTTTTTCACGGTGCTCTTGATGTCGGGGCCGGCAACAAAACCCTCCCGGCGGGTTCCTGGGCATGTCCCCTCCTCTCTCAATCCTCATCGGGGCCGGAGCCCCCGGGGGCGGAACAAATCCAGGAGGGCATCGGGAATGCGGAGGAATGCAGAGCCAGGAGGGGAGCACAGCCCTGGGGAGCACAGCCCCGGGAACCACAGCCCTCCCCCGCTGCCCCTGCACCCCTCCTGCTCCCGGGACCAGCACAGATCGGGGCTGGGGACAGGGATGGGAGCAGCACAGGCAGATGGGTGGGGGGTTGGATCAGCGTTTCCTCTCAGCTGAACAATCCCCGCGGTGGGAAGGGATGCCCTGTGCCAGCAGCACCACAGCAGAGGGTTTCTACAGGTGGCAAAGCAAACGAGTGTGCAGGGGACACCAGCCCTGTCTCCAAAGTCCTTGGTGGAGACTCCTCCCAGCCACAGCTCTGCTGCCCCTCCTCTTCAGGAGCCCTACACAAGTCTGGGGACTCTGTCCAGCCACCCTAAGAAGCAGCTCTGTCTCCCAACCAGCTCCCACCTCCCCATCCCCTGGGAACCTCCAGTTGGTTTTGGTGGAGCCATTTCCCCTCCATGCTGCAGCCTAAAAAAAGGGATTTAACTTATTTTTTGTTGTTCCACCCCCCCGCCCCCCATTAAGTCTGTGACTAGAACATTGTGGCTTTTAAGTTTATTCCAACTGTTTGATATTTTACATAATCGTATTATTTATGTGACAAGATTAGGAGTGCTCTGCCTGCTGACAGGCAACCAGCACACAACGCAACTCCTTGGCAATCCTTCACGAATTTGCATTGTATTCCTGACTTCTCAGAGCCTGTGCAGATTGTAGTGTTGGGTGGAGAGAGAGAGAGAGAGAGAGAGAGGTATGGAGAGAAACAGAGGGGGAAGATGCTCATCCCAGAGCTGCTCATCCCTCCTGCCCTTCAGGAGGAGCCTCTGCCGAGCAGGCACCCAGTGCTGGGCACCTGCCCATTCCCACCTTGGGGCTGCTGGGAATCCCTGGGCCAGGCTTCAAAGCCTTGGCCTCTGACAGCAAGTGCTAAGTACACAAAGGTGTTTGGTTTAATATCCC
>NW_020958745.1:0-1582 GCF_003031625.1 Empidonax traillii | reverse complement strand
TTGTGCTGGGAGTGTGGGGAGCTGAGAGGAGCCCTGTGATCCTGCCCTGTCCCACAGCCCACGGGGAAAGGGATGGAGGGATCACTCCCCCTCCACAGCATCTGCAGGAGCCTCGGTGCTCCCAGGGCTCTGCTGTGATCCCTGCTCTGTGCACAGCTGGGATTGTCCAGTGCTGCCTTTGAACTGCTGCATTTATTCCCTGCTCAGGGGGTGTCTCCTGAGTCCAGGGGTCACCCCAGATTCCATCCCTTTAGATCCAGCTTTAATGGGGTCACCCCAATCCTCCTTCAGAGGGACTGGGAATGGACCCCTTCCTCCTGTGCCCATATGCTGGGAGATGGTGGGACAGGCAGCTGGAGGAGCTGGGGGGGCTGGAGGAGCAGGGGGGGAGGCTGGAGGATCAAGGCTCTGTGTCTCTCAGAGGTCTCTGTCCTGGGTGGCTGAGGAATTCTGTTCAGCAGTGTGCTGTGGGTTCACGAAGCTCCTCCAACAGCAGCTTTGTACTGTGCAATGTGCCCTTGAAAATCTGCTCTCTGGGCTCCATTCTGCCTGTGGACAGACTTTCCTTTTTTTTTTTTCTGGGTGCTGGAGCTCCTGCTCCACTGCCTTCAGTGTGGTTGAGACCAGGGAGACATTGCTGGAAAATCCCCAGCTGCTGGAATATCTTGGCTCTGACCTTGGACCAAGAGAATCTCACTGCACTGCCCAGACAGGAACCAGCCCTGAGCAAAACCCTCTACACCTTCCACATCCAGCCTTGGGAGCTGCTACCCTGGGCCAGCCCTGTGTCTGGGTGCTGAAAAATGTCAGCCCATCTCTGGAGTTCCCAAAGCCAAGTCCAATCCATGTTCCCTTTCAAGCTTTAGGGAAGGGACCCTCCTAACCTGGAACATCCCAGCAGCACAAGAGCAGCTTCTACAGCCCAAAACTGTCTGGGCAGGGGCAGAGGAGGGGCAGGACTGAGCTCTGCTCTGGGGGGAGCAGGGACAGCCCCCAGGGAATGGCTGGAGCTGTGTCAGGGCAGGCTCAGGGTGGATCTCAGGGCAAGGTTCTTCCCCCCAGGCTGGTTGGGCACTGAACAGGCTCCCCAGGGCAGTGGGCACAGCCCCAAGGCTGCCAGAGCTGCAGGAGGCTTTGGCTGATCCTCTGGGGCACAGGGGTTGACTCTTGGGGCTGGGCCTGTGCAGGGCTGAGGGTTGGAGCCCTCCCAGCTGGGTCCCTCCCAGCTCAGCACATTGTGGGATCCTGTAAAACCTTCCCTGCACTGAGGGGATGTTTGCTGGTGACCCCCCTCAGCCAGGGCAGGGCTGCCTGAGCCAGCAGTGCCTTCCCAGCTGAGCGAAGGCTGAGCCTCAGAGCCCCTGGAATCGCAGGGAGCAGTCGGAAGAAGACCTTTAAACCTTTCCAAGCTCCTTTGTGGAGACGTTAAGAGCTCACATTTCCTGGTTTTCTCTCTCTTCCTGAAAATCCCTCAGCAAACCCTGCAATGCCGAGGAGGAAGGCACCATCCTCTCGCTCCAGCTCCCCGAAACCAGCCAAGCAGAGGAGAAAAATGATTTAGATGATTTACAGCACTTCGGAA
>NW_020958744.1:10904-12399 GCF_003031625.1 Empidonax traillii | reverse complement strand
TGGATTTGAACTTAAAATCAGGATTGTAAGTGGCACTTCTCCTTAGGATTATGCAGTTTGCAAACAAATCCTGAGGATGGTGATAGACAGGAGTGTGAGATGACAACAGTGGTCCTTTCGGCTTTATACTGTGTGAGGCTGTCTTGCAGGATCATAGAAACTACATGGAAGAGTTGGGATTTTTTTAAATAAAGGCACTTAAACTATTTGGGAACTTTTTTTATTCTCATGAAGAGTGAACAGGAAAACTAGAAAGAGTGTGACACCTGAAACTATCCTTCTATTAATTTGTGGATTTTTGTCCTACAGTTATTCCGAAGTCAATTTAAGTTAATTTATTTAATGATATTTCAAAAAATGCTTAATTGTCTGCAGGTTGCTGATCTTCATCTCTGTATGGATCTGGCAGCCTTACAAAACATTATAACAATGTGATGAAAAGTTTGGCAGAACAGATAAGCTCTACCCCAAAAATATAACTTGAGGTTAAAAGCAATTTTTTTATCTGGAAACCCTCTCACCATAGGGAGAAAAAAAAAATAAACCAGTGAATAAAACATAACATTAGATTGTATCAACTGATGTAGCTCCAGCAAAGTCTGTAACGTGAAAGTATATCCTCCTATAGGACATCAGTTTCTTGCTTGACCTGAAGGAAAAAATATAAAAAGCATTTTCACCAGTGAAAATTTCATTATTTGCAATACTCCTAGAGCAACATTAGTTAAATTAGTTTAAAACATAAGTCCTTTCACAAGGTATCTACTGCCTCTATGTTATCAGCAAATTGTATTGACAAAACATCCTCAAATTTAATAAGTGCCGTAGATAGCCAAGAGGCCTCTTCAGCATCACAGTAACATGAGATGCAATTTTTTTCCTGCTTCGTGCTTTGTTTCTGCTCTTCTAAAATCATCTACTCAGATCTTAAATACATTGTTTAGGAATTCATAAACACTGAGCATTGGGAGACACCTATAAGCTCCTTTATGGGTGTGCTAGGGAGATATTAAAAGAAATGAAGAAAAGAAGTATAGCAATTTTTTCTACAGTATTTCTCCATTACATAAGTCACTTTGACTTCTTTCAGACCCATGATGTCATCATTTCAGGAAAGAGGACAGCAGGAAAATAGAAATGCTTCGTCAAAAGACATTGCACATAGAATCATAGAATCATAGAATCATAGAATCATAGAATCATAGAATAGATTGGGTTGGAAAAGACCTCCAAGATCATCAAGTCCAACCCCTGATCCAACTCCAATTACTCTAGCATGGCACTAAGGGCCACATCCAATCTCTGCTTAAAAACCTCCAGGGATGGTGAATCCACCACCTCTCTGGGTAGGTCGTTCCAATGCCTGATTACCCTCTCCGTAAAGAATTTCTTCCTAACATCTAACCTAAACCTCCCCTGGCAGAGCTTGAGCCCATGTCCCCTTGTCCTATTGTTGGTTGCCTGGGAGAAGAGACCAACCCCCACCTGGCTATAA
>NW_020958744.1:0-10190 GCF_003031625.1 Empidonax traillii | reverse complement strand
TCCTTCCTGAACTGAGGGGCCCAGAGCTGAACACAATACTCAAGGTGTGGCCTCACCAACGCAGAGTACAGGGGAAGGATCACTTCCCTGCTCCTGCTGGCCACACTGTTCCTGATCCAGGCCAGGATGCCATTGGCCTTCTTGGCCACCTGGGCACACTGCTGGCTCATGTTCAGCCTCCTGTCAATCAGCACCCCTAGATCCCTTTCCACCTGGCTGCTCTCCAGCCACTCTGTGCCCAGCCTGTAGCGCTGCAGCGGGTTGTTGTGGCCAAAGTGCAGGACCTGGCACTTGGCCTTGTTGAACTTCATCCCATTGGAGTCAGCCCATCTCTCCAGCCTATCCAGATCCCTCTGCAGAGCCCTCCTGCCTTCCGGCAGGTCGACACTCCCTCCCAACTTGGTGTCATCTGCAAATTTGCTGATGATGGACTCAATGCCCACATCTAAATCATCGATAAAGATGTTAAACAGGACTGGGCCCAACACTGATCCCTGGGGGACACCACTGGTGACCGGCTGCCAGCTGGATGCAGCCCCGTTCACCAGCACTCTCTGGGCCCGGCCCTCCAGCCAGTTCCTGACCCAGCATAAACATATATAATTTGAGATTTTTTTTAAACTTTTCTGATGAAGGCATTCACAGGTACTACATAAACAGATACACCTCTCCTTGATGAAGGTTCTTAAAACTTGTAATAGCTTCCTCACTCTATGAAAATGATACTTTTTCATTCAAGAAAGGATTCTCTTTTTGGTCTCTAAAAAGAGTTCCTTAAGTTACAGTCACATGTTAATAGCATTTTACTTTTGGTCTATCTATATTCTTTATTAGAAGTAGATTGTAGAGGGGAAGCATTTCAGTTATCAAATTGAAAACTTTATTCAAATGCACGTTTCTAAATAGAAAAATGTAATTTTTCAGCATGACAGTGATTTCCAACTCCAAATTTAGATATCTTTTAGTCTTTTTTTTTTTTTTTTTAAGCATTGAATTCTTGCTTTTGGCAGAAGAATCTGTTGATGGGAAAAACCCCATCAAGATACTTATATTTAGGCATCTATAAATATGCCGATGGACATGCATAAAAAACCTTTCACCACTATACACTAAATTTGCATATTGATAAGGTAAAAAGTTAAGGGTTTTGTGTAGCTTTTGAATTTAAATTAGAGACAGTCAATATAATCATAATTAAGACAAGGTTAAGCATTTCTAATGTATGGTAATACCTATTAACAAAAATAAGATTGTAATTGCTAGACCCTTTTGCATATTTACAGGAAGATAATTTTTTTCTGGGATTTTATGCCAAGTAAGTAATTTCACTACTTGTGTCCTATTTCTCATGTCATGTTTTCAATGACTGCATTCACTGCATGCACAGACACAGCACAACTCAGAATCAAGAAGTATAGATGCAACAGTTTATGTTTACCAATATGCTCATTCTGGCTATCTGTGAATGTAGTACAAAGTAATTTATATGATTATTTAATACCCCAGTCCTGGTCATTCCATATAAAAATTTCTCAGATGGGCAAATTTGTGGAATTCTTTTTCTGGATGTTCCATTTCCAGGGTATCGGTTTGTGGAGAGAACACTTATTCTTTGAAAATTAGAATCAATTGACTGCTTTTTCCATTTCACTTTTTGCTTAAAGAAACAGCCAGGTAGAGCTTCTACACATGCTGATGTGTCATCAGGTCTCTAAAAGTATGTACAAGGCACAATCCTATACTTCTGCTGCAAGCTGCTAGTATCCAGCATAATAATGTTTAAGTACAAATTGCTCATAAGTTGCTTTGTTGACAACGATGAAATATGTTGTACATTAGTACAGCAGTGATGTGTGAATTTAAATGGAGATCTTAGAAGTATCTTTTGAGTTACATACAAAAAAAAAAAAACACAAAAAAAACCCCCCACAAAACCCACAAACCAAAACAAAACCAACAAAAACACACAAAAAAACCCCCAAAACCAAACAAAAATCCAACCAAACAAAAACCACCAAAAAACCAAAACAGAAAATGCAAAGTCTAGTGAAGCCATTGAGCATATTTATCTTTTTCTTTTCTCCAGCTTTCAAGTGGAGGCTTGAAAAGACCATTTCCACTTAGATTAAATAAATAAAGAAATAAAAAATTATTTGTAGAGTATGCTATATTCCTATTCCCTGTAGAGTGAGCATTTGAACTCAGCTACCATTGTTATGATAGCTGTGTCCCTCATCTGATTTCCAGAGGTTAGTTTGTGTTATCTTTATCTCTGCAGAGATTTCCTAGGAAGGATCATGACATGGTTCAATGATCACAGTGGGGTTTTTCCTTCTACAATTTGTAATATTAAAAAATACCAGAAGATTACTGTATAGACTTTATCTATGTCCCTTAGTATGTACAAAGAATAGCCCAATTGTGGTTGTGCATTGGTGTGCAGTGATATGAAACATGAGCAGGATTTGAAAAGGTAGCACTGCCACAAGGAATCTATGAAAAAAAACTATGCATATGCATCAGATATAGTATTCTGGTAATGTCCTATGGCACTAGTTTTCATCTCTGAATACAGTGATTAATTAAAAAATAACTGTGAAAAACTCCGTTAATAATTTCATTTTGTTTGTTCATTGTACTTGGACCTCCGATCACTGAAATACGGTTTGTTAAATCCGTACTTGAGTGATGATTACATTTGAGCTGGTTACTTGCATTGTACCTCCTCAGGAGTTTAGATCTTTAAATGACAAAAATTGGTAATGATTGTTTAACCATATGACCAAAACCAGAGGAGTAAGTACTGTGGTTCTTTTCTAAATTACCCATCTTTTGTAGATAATGCATGCATTGAAAGCTTAACTCTGAAGAAATTATGCTGAAGTATACATAGACTGCAGTTTTGGCTTTGTGTTTATTTTTAAAACTGGGTTCTCCTTTAATTATTCATTAGGTATGTCTAAATCCTGCAAATTTTCATTTTTTTCAAAGACTTTAATATTTTTAAACATTCACAAGGAGATTATCGTTCTATGTTAAGGAAATTTATTGATCTTTTTAAAGTCTTCTGAAGAGCAGTACAGCTTGAACAATAAATAGATATA
The DNA here is from genome assembly GCF_003031625.1 of Empidonax traillii. Lineage (NCBI taxonomy): Eukaryota > Metazoa > Chordata > Aves > Passeriformes > Tyrannidae > Empidonax > Empidonax traillii. Next base: position 7,086 of record NW_020958744.1, on the reverse strand, counting down.
TTTACACAGAAAATGTTCCTGAAAAATGCACAACTGTGGAGAGCAGGGCTTCTGGGATTAGTGGACAGCAGCTTTTTGCTTCAAGCAAAGCAACTGAGTTCTGATTTGGGTCAATGGTGGCAGAAACTCCTACAGAGATCCCACCCTGAGCCCATTAAAATCGATGTTGCTGTGTCACAATTTAATTGGAGTAAGGATGAGGCCTCCAATGCAGCACTCCCGTGCCTGTGTGCTGTTAGTTTCTGACAGCTCATCATGACCTTCCTTCTTCAACTCTGCACGTGCAAAACAAAGGAAGGTCACTATAGTGTTAGCAAATCTAACATTTTTGAAGCCAGTTATTTCACTTCAGTGTGATCCTCTCTATATTTAGAACGTCTTTGATGACTATAACCATCCTTCTGTATTTTTGCAGTCAGAATAATTTTGTAAGCTTTTGTGTCATTTCACAGATCTGTTTTGTGTCGGTGTCCCAGGAGTCATTTCCTGACCTTTCAGTTTTGAAGGTGTGGCACCGTGGTCGTGTGTGCATTTTGTTAGTGCCTTAGTAGTGGACAGAGGTTGGAGCTGGGAGCAGCTCCGATAAGAATAATGTGATGTGCAAGAGATAAAGCTTAAGACTTCCTGTACACTTTTCTAAGAGAGGTAGAAGTCTGTCTGCTCTTAGGGGATAAACTTGCCTCGGTCAGAAACAGGACATGCTGGTTATGCCTGGAGCAGAACAGGCCAGTCAGTACCTGATTGTAGGGCAGATAGTGGATACTTGGTTACTATTCACTGGGTCTATCTTGGGTTATTTTGAACAGCTATGTTTGTTCTGTGGCTATCTGATGCAGAGCACTGAGTGCTTAGAGAGAGTTTGTTACTGCATCTCAGCTGGAATGCCAAAAATTACACTTTGTGGATTTGTCTTTGACTCCACTGGGAGCTCTGTTGAGTGGATGTGTTTTGAGTTTCCTTTTTCCACTTTAGTTTTACCTTTCTTGTTATTGCCACAGTTTGTAAATTGCTGTGTACCCTCCTCTAGAGATGCTGTGCTGTCTTTTCTACTCCTTTATTGATTATTCCATGATGTTTCTCCTATGAGTATGCTGGCTTAAATCCAGACAGTTGGGAGTTGAAGATAATGTGGTATTTTTTTCTAGCTTATTGATATTAACAGTTCACAGCATACATTTTAGGTACTCATACTGAAAAACCAAAACCTGTTACAAGTTCTGGCAGTAAGGCATAAGCAGGATAAAAGCTGGATCAAGTTAGGCACTCATGGGAGAATTAGGTCTGCTAGTATTACCTGAATAATGTGATTTACAGTTAATTTCAGGAAGGAAAGGGTGTAAGTCTGTGTGGTCCTGAGGCACAGTGGATGACGTTGTTCTAATGCATGTTTTTATGAATAGCAGGTTAGTGAATAAGGTTATGAGCACAGTTTGCATTAGCACATCATTGCTGTTGATCCTGTGTTCATGTGATTTACTAACACATATTCCCGTGGCCATGTTTTTTTGCTGTTTGGTACATTTTTGCAGAGGAAATAATCTCCCGTGTTGGTGGATACAAGGTAAAGGGCATTTTGCTTCTAAATATTGCTGCTCCTCTTACTTCTTGAGCCTGTGACTGTGCTCCTGGTACAGGGAAGGTGGAACACACCGAGCTGGATCCACAGACAATCTGAAAGAAGACATTAGTTTTCTTATGGATCAGCCATCTGATGGGATTGACCACCTATTTGCTACACCTGATGCAGGGGAGATGGCTGTACATTCGTGGATTGACACTACAGGGAATAGTCCACAGTGAGACTGGATTAAGTGGGGCTGAAGCTTTGCTCTCTTTTTGTTATTAAATAAAAGCTGCAAACAGTTTGACCCCAGTGTGACACTCTCATTATTAGCAAACAAGCAGATGAGCTATATTTGTGCAGCCTCATGTCTGTTTCTGCAGTTTTGCATTACTGATGTAAAACCTTCACTGATGTTGATTGTGGATATCTATATGCAGAGCTGTACATGTAGATCTCACCTGTGTATTTCCAATGACCTAGGTAAAATACGGTTTCAAGCCCAATAGTTGAAAAAAATGCATAGCTGCTAAATTCATCCAATACAGGGAGCTCAAATAAGCATGACTGGTTTGTTGGTTTTCTTTTATTATATATTCTGCTGCATAAATAAGACTGAGATGTATCTTAGGGTCTTTAATGCTCTCTGAGCAGGGGCCAGTACAATTCTGTCAGCAAAAAATTATTTTGCATATTCCTATTTTTACTGTAGATATATGTGCATTTTTACAGCCTTTTGTGGCATGATAGTGAAAAATATGAATATTGAAAGATTGTTTTTCAACAACTTGCTTTTTATACTGAGAATCTTTAAGTGTGAATTTTTCACTGTTCAGACTGCCTAAGGAACAAGGTATTAGACATTTGAAAGGAGACGATCCTGAGCCACTTCTAATGGTTCTGAATTGTACGTTGATTAGTGTTGCATATTTATAGGTACTTGGTTGATGTATTAACAAAAAAGGGAAAGTGGTATATGTAATTTAAACTTCTAATTTTACAACATATCTTTCAAGTAGGTGCATATGTGCTGCCTTTTATTTTTTAATTTTTTCCGATGTGTTTCAGAGCACATTACATAGTATGTGTAATACTTGAAATAAATGATTCGTAGAAGTATAGAATGTCGTGAGTTGGAAGAGATCCACAGGGATCACAAAATCATAAAATGGCCTGTACAGGAAGACACCTTAAAGATCATCTAGTTCTAACCCCCCTCTAAGGACAGGGACACGTTTCGCTTGATCAGGTTTCTGAGAGCTCCATCCTGCCTGGCCTTGAACACTTTCAGGGATGAGGCATCCACAACTTCTCTGGGCTACCTGTTCCACTGCCTCACCACCATCAGAGTAAAGAATTTTTTCCATTGGAGTCCAACTCCTGGCCCTTACACGACAGGCCCAAGAATCATACCATGTGCCCTAGAATATTGTCAAAATGCTTCTTGAGCTCATTCCAGCTTGATGCAGTGACCATTTGCCTTAGGAGACTGTTCCAGTACCCAACCACCCTCTGGGTGAAACTGATATCCAGTTTAAACCTCCCCTGACACAACTTCAGGCCATTCCCTCAGATCCAGTCACTGGACAACACAGAGAACAGATCAGTGCCTGACCCTCCTCTTTTTGCTTCATGAGAAATTTGTAACTGTAATGAGATCTCACCTCAGTCTCCTCCAGGCTGAACAGACCAAGTGACTTCAGCCACTCCTCATACAGCTTCCTCTCCAAGCTCTTCACTGTCTTTGTAGCCATCCTTTGGATGCTTTCTAGTAGCTTTGTATCCTTCTTTTATTATGGCATCCAGCTTCACACAGTGCTCCATGAACTTGGCCACCATAATTACTCAAGGTGAGGCCACGCCAGTGCAAAGCAGAGCAGGACAATCACTTTCTTCAACCAGCTGACAATTCCCTGTGGAAGGGCTTATCAGGATTGGTGTTAAGCTAGAGGAACATGTAAGGTGGATAGACTGTGAAAATTAAGGAAAAGATCATACTGCTTCTGTCCCACTGTAAATTGAATTCAACTACTGAAATTTCTGACTTAATCTTACTTGAGCTTTTTTTGCTAGACTACTGTGCTGGACTTAGTTGTCCAGACATACTTCTTGCATACAACTTCCAATTTTTTACTTCTGCCTACACTTCCCTATAAGCCTGCAGAGTACTTTCTCCTAAACACAGTTATATTTTTCTTTCTTAAGAATTGCAGTAGTCATGGTTTGCATTAATTTTCCCATTTTCCTGTTCTGTACTGCTTTGTAAGCCACAATGATGGCACACAGATAAGAGCACTGGGAGGAGGCTTAAGGGTGATTTTCTTTTGGTTCTAAATACTCAGTCTGGTTCTAGAGCACTCCCTCATGGACCTGAAATTATTATCTATTGAGAAATCATTACTCTTACACTAAGTAGAGGCCGCCAACCTACCTTCTGGCTTAGCAACTCCTAAGAGCTGACTGCAGGAAGAAAAACATATTGATAATGGAGAACAGATTTCTCTGTGGTCTAGAAGTGGAGATTCCCCTATGTCAGCCACATATACCTGCACTAACTATCTAGCAGATAAATGAAGGTTTTGTCATTAGGCTGAAGAGACAATGTATCTTCCAGTGGTGGAAAAAAATACTTGAAGATCATTAGTGAATTTTTGGCAAAAAGTAAAACTCATATGGACAATTGCCCCAAAGAAAGAAAAAAAGAACACATAGTTGGCTCTTCCTTGAGGATACTTGATGGTAATAGTTCAAACCTGTTGATATGAAATATAGAATTCAGTTTAATCTTTGCAGGTTTTTATATTTTGCCAAAAGTAATACATTAACTCTGCACACAATAAGTAGTAGATATACCTGAATGTAACATATTTAATAAAATTTTACTTGTATTAAAATGCAGAGGACTAGCTTTTAAAAACTGTGTTTATTAGCAGAAACTTTATATTGGCTCTACAAAGAAAAATAAACATGGAGGAGGCAGGGAAAAAAGGTCTTTTATTCATAGAGGTTTGGATACTGAATACTCTCCTGTCAGCTTTTAGAGCTATTAAGTACTATCTTCTAGCATCTCAAATGTATGCAACTTTGGAAGTGAAGAAGCATTTTCTAGTTCTTCAGCTTTAGATGAGCTGGCCATGAAACAAAATTGCTTGAATAAGTTCAAATTAAGGATTTTTATATTAACTGATGAAACTACAAAGACACAATTGGTATATAGCAATACATGGGTGCTGCAGTAAATTTTGATCCCACATTTAGCCATAGTTTTCAGCAGTCAAAATTTCAAGCCAAACACACAAGTATTATAGCATAGCTTTACTGAGAGGTATTTTCTAGTAAATTCAAGGAGCTGAGCTTACCTTTTCTGGAAAAAGACTTTCCAGGAAGATTTCTGATCTAGTTGCTGGTACTTGTAAAGATATTGTATTCTGTACAGAATATTGCATTCTGTACAATATTGGCTGCAGCATTACAGAACTTCCCAGTTTTTCAGTTTCTTGTATCTGCAGAGAGTGAACAGCAAGAAGCTTTCCACAACATGCACTGCCCTTGATGTGGCATCATGGAGCACTCTCCCGTCCCCACTCCTGTTCAGGCTGAAGTCAAAGAGAGTTAGATATTTGTTGTATGAGATTTGATTGTTGGCTGTAACTAGATACTACAACCAATTACAAGAATGTTGTAATAATTACTTTTTGTAACTCGATCAGTGTCAAGTGATAGAGCACAGAGACCAAGGTTCCCTTTAATGTTTAATGGCTCTAATTTTTAATAACTGTATACATTTTTTGGAAACTCACATAACAAGAGCTCAAGAATAAAATACTAGACTATTTGGTCTTTTCCTTTTAATAATTTAAATAAAGATACACTTAAGCTTTAATTATTAGTAATATCATCTTTCTTAATGTATTTTGGTTTAGGGTAAATGTAAATGAATATCTGATAAGTATATTCAGTTTTGGATTTGACTGTAATTCTTATTTGGGAACTCTCACTAAGGACAGGTTAGAAAGTTCTTCCTTATATCTCAGGAGGAGCTCTGCTTTGGCTCTTATAAAGCCCTTCTGTAATTGTATGTGGTGACATCTGAGTCAAATGAGAAACGGGACTTTTTCTTTTAAGGAAAGGATACTGAGTTGCTATTTGCTCCAAAGACTAATTCAGGTACAGAGAAACAAAAGATAAATATTTGTCCAGGTTTCAGCTAGGGTAGAGTTAATTTCTTCTTAGTAGCTTTTAAACTGCTATGTTTTGTATTTGGAATGAAAATTGTGTTGATACCACACTGATGTTTTGGTTTCTTCCTAAGTTGTGCTTATCCTACGTCAAGGACTTTTTTCCTTATGCGCTATGAGGGAGAATAGCTGGGACAGGTGACCTGAACTGACCAAAGGGATATTCCACCATAGAATATCATTCCTGGTATATAAACAAGGGGGAGTTACCTGGAAGAGGTGCTGATCTGGGTTTGGGAAGCAGGGGCCTGACGTCAATCAGTTGATGATGAGCAACTGCATTGTGCATCACTTGTTTTTCCCTTTTTATTATCATTAGTGGTATCATTTACCATTATTACTGTATTTTACTTTATTTTCAATTATTAAATTGTTGTTCTCTCAGCATACAAGTTTTACTTTGATTCTTCTCTCCATTCCACCAGGATGGAGGTGGAGAGAGTGAGTAGAGGTTGAGTGAGTGGCTGTGTAGTGCTTAATTTCCATCTGGGCTTAAACTATGACAATATTTAACCTAATCAAAACTCCCATGGTGCGGAGGTAAAAACCTAAGAGAATTATTCTGTTTTAACTACATGCACTGATAGATTTGGCATTAAGCAAAATTTTACCTCTCTTTTGGAAAAAACCCACTATTATTAAAGCCTGCTTTTCAAACGATTCTCGTCAATCCAGTTAACGTTTTTCCTTGAAAAGCTTCTGCTGGTGAGACACTCTTATGTACCTAACTGTAGTAAAACACTACATTGTTTCATTTTCACTCTCTCAATATTTGAACCATGAATATGGAAATACACATACATATGCACACAAATATAGAAACAGACTGATCCACAGCAAGAATATTAGGATGCATGCCACACATTCTTTGATAGCTGCTGGCACAGGGCTACAGCACATGAATTTGAGTTCCTAAAGCCACCTGGTAGGTTGAGTTGAAAACCTTTTGAAAAATACATCAAAAAGTTGCTGTGGCACTGCAGGGGATACTTATGCATAGAATAAAAGAACTTGTGTAGTGTTCTGTTCAGCAGTTCTTAACCCACAAACATTTCTGAATTCTAAAAGTAGTTTGACAAACCTGTGTAAAAACACTACTTAGAATTAGTGCTTAGCATTTTGCTCTACCTCTTTTAAAGTAAAATCAAAGTCAAACAGTATTAGATTTCTTTACTTTTAAATCTGCATCTTTATAAATAGCCTGTAAAAAGTTTTGGATAAATGCTCTGGTTTCTTTCTTGAAAGCAGTGTGGGTGCCTCTGAAAAGTAGTAATCTTCTGCATTCTT
>NW_020958743.1:8404-12356 GCF_003031625.1 Empidonax traillii | reverse complement strand
GTGCCAGTAAATTATGAGCATCTGTTAGTACATGTCTATTAAGTATATTTTATTAGCTATTTAGTACATGAGCCATGCTAAAGCAAGTGTAAGTCTTCTTAAAATGGTGCCGGAATTTAAGCTGTTGTATATTTTCTTTTTAGTGTGATTTCCCAAAAACGCCCAACCAGTTTAATTGACTGAGTGTTACTATGCACACGTACAGACAAACTTACTTGTGTAAAATACACTGTATCATCATTTTTAATGAAAACATCTGCTGCCTCTGAAAGTAGTTCAGCGTGTGTGCATGGTTCTTCTGTATTGCCAGCTTCACCGTAGCATCAAAAATCAACAAATAAACTGGTTTTTTTGAGTGCAACTAATTACTGCAGAATGCTAATTGTGACTCTTATTCATTTGTTTCTGCAGAATGACAGGGGGGGAGTTTTTCTCTCGGTTTCCAAGTCTTTATCCTTTCCTTCTCAAGCAACTGGAGGTTGTAACCAATACTTTGAACAGGTAAGACAATGTCTAAGAAAACTTTAAAATATAAAGTGGAATGAAAAGTTTAAACTGAGTTGTGTCACGTACACGTACAACATGCTGTTGTATATATCAGTGCTTCTTGAAATTAATAGTTCAACAAAGCGTCTTTTGCGAAGGCTTTGTTCTTTTAACCTTTGCACATCACAGTAAGTTGCTGAAGACTGAACTACTGTTGAATAGTTAATAGTTCCTGCATTCCTAGGATCAGATGTTAAAGAACTTATATTTTTCAGGGCAACAGAAACCGGGTTTTTGACTTTCTCATGTTTAACAGTGAGGCTTCCTAACATGTTTTAAGTGATGCAGGGTCATAGGCCTCATGCAACCCTAAATGAACACTTTCCAGCCTGTGACACACTGACTCTGGGGAAGGTCCTTGGTCTTCTTTTAAGGACTCCGCAAATGGTGGCTGAGAGCTTCAGTTTGATCAATGTAGATGATACCATTTGGGATGACGCTGTTACCCCCAGGTTCATGAACTTTTAAAGTAAATCAGTGCCGAGTTTGTTTTCTCTTAAAATGGTTTATACCATTCTCATGGTATAAACTGTGCAAGTTGAGTAGCTGATTTATGGGTGAGGTTCTCAGCTGTCTGTTTAATGGGCCTTAGGTGGATACTCTGAAGCAGAAGCTTTACCACTCATTGCATGTTTTGCAGTCTCTGTTTAAGAAAAGAGGGTGTGTATATTCAGTGCAGCAGCCTGCTTTACCTGACATTTTGAAAGGTGACAGTGTCATCACTGGTAAATTTTGGGAAACCTTGCAGTTGAAACAGATTGAAAGCTACTGTCTGAAATGTAGCCCTGGAATGCTTTGTCAGTGTGAATTCAGACTTGTGTCATATTATTAGGCATTAAATAAATCAAGAAGGGTTGATTTTAACTTAGATGTCTGATTGTTTTAAAATATGAATAGTAGCCACTTGGTGTCAGTGACAAGAACTATTTTTTTAAAAAGCCTGCTGTTTGCTAAATATACATTTCCCCCCAAACTGATAAAAAGAGGGTTTTTAAAGCCACCTTTTTGTAACTAACTCTGCTTTCATAGTTTCCTGGTTCATAGAGAAAGATTATCTGTGCGGGTTTTTAATATTATTTAAAAATGAAGGCAGCTTACCGTAATTGGGAAAAAAAGAGGCTTGGAATAATGCAGGAAAGAGAAGGCAATACGGCCATAAGTGCCTTCATTACAGGGGTTCCCTGCAGGAGAACTGGATGCCATGTTTGATCCTAGCAGGGTTTGCACTTTCTTGTAATGATCAGCCTAGAATACCTCCTTGAACCAAAAATGCAGAAGCTTATTTTGTGGGGAAAAGAATCAAGAAGAGCATGAAGGGAGGATGCTTTTTTCACCAAATGCTTCTTACCCCTTTCTGTTTAGTGAAGTTGAAGAGTTAAAAGTCCATCCAAGCCTGTTTCTTTTGCTTTTAATCCTGGGAAGACTGTATCCATCTCCAATGGATGGCACTTACTCAGCACTCAGCATGGCACCATTTGTCCCTTTTATTATAAGGTAAGACGATTCTGTGATTTTTTTTTTTTTAATGTGATGAGAGTTCTTTCTTGAATCTCTGGAAATTTTTTTTTTCTAAAATGCCTTTTTAAACTTCTCTTGAGTTTTCATTACTAATGGGAAAACTGGTATTCATTGATTGCTCTTACCTATGCTGTTAAATGTCTTCTGGAGAATTAGAATATCTGCTTATGCAGACCATTGTATGACTTGGTTGTAAATCTTTGTCTGCAAATGCTGTATGGCACGATTGCTGCCACAGGGAGGGTAGATGAAAACTGGTGACAGATTGTAGCAGCGCAAGGTTTGCTGTACGGAATTCTGATGGATTTTTCAGTCCTGCAGAATGACTGGCCATAACACAAAAATGTATTGATTAATATTTGCTGCCCAGGCTTTTCCAGGCTTGCCCAGGCCTGATTCCTCCTCAGATCCAATTAAGGTGAGTGAGGGGTGGGTCAGGCTCGTTAGCAAGTGCTAGAGGAGGCTATATAAGAGCCTCCAGGAGAGCTACTTGGTCATTTGCTGCCCAGGCTTTTCCAGGCTTTTCCAGGCTTTTCCAGGCTTTTCCAGGCTTTTCCAGGCTTGCCCAGGCTTTTCCAGGCTTGCCCAGGCTTTTCCAGGCTTGCCCAGGCTTTTCCAGGCTTTTCCAGGCTTGCCCAGGCCTGATTCCTCCTCAGATCCAATTAAGGTGAGTGAGGAGTGGGTCAGGCTCGTTAGCAAGTGCTAGGGGAGGCTATATAAGAGCCTCCAGGAGAGCTACTTGGTCATTTGCTGCCCAGGCTTTTCCAGGCTTGCCCAGGCTTTTCCAGGCTTTCCCAGGCCTGATTCCTCCTCAGATCCAATTAAGGTGAGTGAGGGGTGGGTCAGGCTCGTTAGCAAGTGCTAGGGGAGGCTATATAAGAGCCTTCAGGAGGATCAGACTAACAGGGCTGTAGTACAGGAATTTCTAGGCATTTCAAGCAGGCAAGGCTGCAACCGGCTCCCACTTCTCATAGGTGAGTGTGTTTTTTAAAGCTAGCAAAGGTTTCCAGAAAAAGAAAAGCCATTACTGCTGTTAATACTCGGAGTGTGTGTGCTCAGACGCTCCCCTCGAAGAAGGATGCAGCCACCCAGGTCTCTGGGTGTGCTGAGTGTCTGAGTCTGGCGTTGGTACCGGAGGATGGTGTAGGAGGTAGCTGTGTACGATGTTAGGAGGTGAGTGACTTGCTGTGCCTGGTAGCAGAACTTAAGGAAGAGGTAGAGAGATTAAGGTGCATTAGGGAGAGTGAAAAGGAAATTGACTGGTGGAGTCAAACCCTTTTGAACCCCAAGGAAGTCCAACAAGAGACGGCCAAGCCTTGCCCCTCCTGCCCTAAGGCAGATGGAGCAGACCAAATTGATGGGGGACAATGGACACAGGTCCCTAATGGGAGAGGTAAAAGAACTCTCTCTCGACCCCCATCACTCCCCAGGGTGCCCTTGAAGAATAGATATGAGACCCTGGACCCAGACAGTCAGGTAGAGGACAGCCAAGAAGATCTCTCTGGAGAGCCTCCTGGTTCGGCCCTGTCTAAAAGGCAGATTAGAACCACGGGTATAAAAAAAAAAAGAAGGGTAGTTGTAGTCGGTGACTCCCTTCTGAGGGAAACTGAGGGCCCTATATGTCGCCCAGACCCATCCCAGAGAGAAGTATGCTGCCTTCCTTGGACCAGGGTGAGGGATATTAGTAAGAGACTTCCTGAGTTAATTCAGCCCTCAGACTATTATCCACTGGTGGTAGTCCAGGCTGGTAGTGAGGACATTAATCAAAGAAGTGCCAGGACAATTAAAAAAGACTTTAAAGCACTGGGTAGGTCAGTTCAAGGGACAGGAGCACAGGTGATATTTGCCTCAGTTCCTGTACTATCTGGGATGGATGAGGAGTTAAATA
>NW_020958743.1:0-6326 GCF_003031625.1 Empidonax traillii | reverse complement strand
GGAAGTGATCCTTCCCCTGTACTCTGCGTTGGTGAGGCCACACCTTGAGTATTGTGTTCAGCTCTGGGCCCCTCAGTTCAGGAAGGACATTGAGGTGCTGGAGCGGGTCCAGAGAAGAGCAACGAGGCTGGTGAAGGGACTTGAGCACAAGTCCTGTGAGGAGAGGCTGAAGGAGCTGGGGTTGTTTAGACTGGAGAAGAGAAGGCTTAGAGGTGACCTCATCACTCTCTTCAACTACCTGAAGGGAGGTTGTAGCCAGGTGGGGGTTGGTCTCTTCTCCCGGGCAACCAACAATAGGACAAGGGGACATGGGCTCAAGCTCTGCCAGGGGAGGTTTAGGTTAGATGTTAGGAAGAAATTCTTTACGGAGAGGGTAATCAAGCATTGGAACGGCCTACCCAGAGAGGTGGTGGATTCACCATCCCTGGAAGTTTTTAAAAAGAGATCGGATGTGGCCCTTAGTGCCATGATATAGTAATTGGAGTTGGATCGGGGGTTGGACTTGATGATCTTGGAGGTCTTTTCCAACCCAATCTATTCTATGATTCTATATATAGATTTGTAGATGTGTGTGTGTATATATATATATATAATCTCCATATCCATCCATACATAGCTAGATAAAGACATGGGCCTGTACTTTAATATGTTTCCAAGATGACTTTTGAAATTTTTATACAGTGTAACTTTCATTTATATGGCGGTTACATGATGCTATTCAGCAGACGTTTTTGCTACTTTATGTGGCTTTGGTTTGGGATGGGGAGCCTGATAAGGGAACCAGGGTTGTGGTGGGTGAGCAGAAACAGTATTTGAGAGGAAGTCTTGCTGTCTTTGTAAAAACTTCAACAATAGGGTGAGTAAACTTCTGTACTTAATCTCACTGCTTTAGTAGTGAAGCAACACAAAGTTGTTGTTACCCTAAGATCTTAAAGTTTTTGTTTTAAACTGTTTATGTTAAAAACTAGTATCTCTGTTTGCTTATTCTTCACAGCAGATGTGACGTATCTCTTGCTTTTTATGATGTTTTTGAATTTTCAAGAATAATCATTTTCTGAAAGGAAAAAACCTGTAGTTTTTAAATGCACTGTATTTAACAATTAAAAATATTTGGATTTCTGCCATATTGGAATCTTAAATGCTTTTTGGGGAAATGTTTAAAACTATTTGTTATGTCTTTTATTAGTTCTGGTTTTATGCCTTTATTAATGCACAGGAGAATGCTCATTTATTTATTTATTTACTTATTTATTAATATAACATTTCAGATAATTTATTACCAATAACAGAAACTAACTTTTGATAAGCTTTTGGTTACAGCTTTTTAGTTTTGTCTTTGTACTTACATTAGGACGACTATTTTTTGCAAGATACATAACACCACTAGAGTAACTTTTCACACTTAGTTAGCTTATTATCTTGAGGTCAGTTTAAATACATTCAGAAGATGTAGGGAGAAAACCCCAATAAAAATTTTTAAGAATCTGGATCATTTAAGAGGTCTGTATCATCAAACCTGCTTTCCTTTGACTATGTCCCTAAAGAGGAATGATATGGCAGGTAAAGATGATGCTTTCTGCATTTCCTTTGCACTGAATTCGGCAGTAAATGCTGTGGATACAGGTATAAAACTAGAATAAAGTTATTACGTATTTCAGACAGAAAATTCTATGTGGGTGTACAGACGTGCATTTTCTCACTGGTTACTTAGCAAAGCATTGACATTTTTATGGTTGCCAGGGGACAATACCAAGGATTCTGCAGGAGGAAATGTATTTATCATATAGCTCAGTGTGCTTTTACTGGCTGTATTTCTATCTACAGTTCTTATGCCCCTTGTTCTCTGAATACCAAGATTGTTTTCTGTTCATTCCAACTGCATTAGTTGGAATACACAGGGATGATTTATCTTGGTAAGATAAATATGTTGCTATTTTCTATTTCCCTTCCTATTTTTCATTCTACAATAGAAAATGAACAAAAATAGAGTTCTCTTCCATTTGTTTGTTTGTTCTTTAGAAGGCGGTATGAAGATTGTTGTGAAATAACCACATAGAGAGGATCGAAGAGAAGGTCTGATGCCAAAGGCCCTATGCATCAAGTTATTTCATTGTATATAAAAGCTGTTTCCTTGAATTGCTCAATGCAGTATTGTGTTGTATAACATCTGCATGTACATATAATTACATGGTAGTCCAATGCAATTATAACATTTAATTGCCATATTTTTACCATGAAATTTTTGCGTTTCTGTTGTTGTACCACTGTCAAGGAAAGATATTGCTACTCAGTAAGGAGAGAGGAAGGGTGAACGTGACCCGTAACTGGCCTTGATACCCTTCCCGGGGCTCAGCCCACAGTGAAGTGGCATTCATTTTGTGCTCTGAGAAGATGAACAGAATACTGTGTTTGCAAGCGAATGAGCAGTTCTATGAACAAAACTGGGCTGACCAGAAAGAATTCAAATTGGGCTTTTGAAGAGTTTCACTTAAGCTCGAGTGGAATTTTCCATCTCGTGGGAGTAGAGCTATGGTTGCTCTGACTGTGCTGAGATGAATTGCACAATATGAGCAGGACTAAATGCTACAAGGACAAATCTCAATCTCTGTGCACATGCTTGTTACTCCCTGTTGAACTAGGGCATTTGATTACCTATCTGCAGTTCTATTAAACTCTTTCCCCCCCTCTCCTCTTGCAGATGTTTTATGTGGAAGGGAACACTTTGATTCACAACTTATTACCTCACTTATTATTTTTTTTTTAAGAGCTAGATAGGTCTGTTTTAATGGTTACTTTCTAAGATGAAAGAATGTACAGCATGTTTTTGATTAACAAGGGAGGTGATCGGGAGGTAATGTTTTAAGTATGAAAGAAAAACATAACCTCCTTTTCGCCTCCCCCTCCCCGTTTCAAAGACTTGTAATCTCTTCAGAATGATCTAGAATTCAGTTACCTTATGTCCTCTTGTACCATGGCATTGACAGAGTGTTTGTTTAGTGTTAAATGTTCTGGGCTGAATGCTCTGAAGGAGTAGAATGGGTATTGCTGTATTGACTTGGATATTTTTCCCTGGTTGAAGTCTAGCTCTGTTTAAGGGTGTGTGACTTCTTAGTCTTTTAAGAAGTTTTTTAAAAATTATCTTTAAAATGTCAAACGATATAAGGTTTTAAAAACTTGTCGGGTGTATGTGCCTTGTCTTCCCCTTGAAAAAAACTTCTTAATTCTTGATGAAATTTTCCTTTAAAATTTTGGCAAAGAGACAGATTTCAAAGCAGTGTTGCTTCTAGGTATATTATGTTGCAAGTCATTGAAGAAACTCGCGGTCTGAGGTCAATTTAAATAGAAATGTGAACATCTTTCCATGAAATCAACACAGTTATGAAATTGGCACTGTTTTCTTGGGCAGAACTTTGTAACTTGTATTTTCTGTAAAATGGAGGTACTAAATTCCAAAGTTTGTTTCTAGTCAGGGATGAGGGCAGGAGGTAGTGGGAAGCGCTAGTCCTTTCAGCTGTAACAGCTGTAAAGCTTCTACACCTCTACGTCCACCACTTTGAACTGATAGAGCTTTGGTTTTGCACTTGAGAGCTTGTCATTAATATACAAGGATAATCCCTGTGGCTGTTAGTTAATGACAGACACTAGGATGCAAGGAAAAATCCCTGTCTGTGGTGAGGAAAGATTTTCTGTATGATGGAGCATTGTCAGATGCCCTGTTACCATAAGTCATTCCTAACAGGGTGTTGAGAGAAGCAAAGGGGAAAGTCCATATCATCTGTGAGCAAACTGGCAGCTCAAATGCTATCCTACTAGCTGTGATAAATCTGTTATTTGAGTGGGCTGGATGCATCTGCTAAAGGGTTTGTGGGTTTACATTGATCTAGCTATCCCCTGTCTTGGGAAGGCAGAGGAAACAACTGAAGATGGTACTTTCTCTTGGAAATTACTACTTCTGCAGCTTGCTTGTCCAAACAGGCTCTGTGAAACCTCCTAATAGGCTTCTGGCAAAGTCAGCATGGTATATTTTTTAAAAATCACTTGGCTGAAGCAGTGTGAGATGTCCACGGTGCCTCCTGTGATCCTTTGCCCACAGTGCAGGAGCCCCCCACGAGTGGCTGCGCGGCATCCCAGTGGGTTTCTCGTGTCCTTGCACAGTGCTTTGGGGCCTGTGGAGCCAGGAAGACATCCTTTCAGTAAACTTTATTTTCTTGGTCATTTTGAAGGGGTTAGAGCAGACTCTTTAAAAGATCTGTTACCCCAGGGATTTGGTGGATTCTCCTTAGGTGCATTACTGAAGTTACTTCACAGAGAATTACATTTGTGAGTCTGTCCTGCTGCAGGAAGTGATGCAGACTGTTGGCCCCAATTTCTTTCAAAACTGTGGGGAAAAGCAAAAGAAAAGTCCTAGGGGCCATGATTCCATGTGAGTCTTTAGCCCACATCTGTAATGCAGTACTCTTGGTTTTACTCGGTGGGTGAGTATGCTAAGGACATTTTGAAATCTTAACACGTCAGACTAATATGCAGGTTAGAGAAAATTTTTCTTAACATTCAAAAAGGAATTTTTCTTAACGTTTCTTAACCTTCAAAAGCAAAATAAGGAGTTTTGTTATAAAAAATTAGATTCCCTCGTTGAAGGCTAAGAGGTTCAGTGTATAACATAGAGATTCCATAAGTTGGTCTGTACAAAATGCTATTCAGAGATTGTTTTGTCAGATACCAACAAGCTTAGAAAGCTATTTTATAACTACAAACTTGAATTTTAATCTCTTAGAGTGAATTTTGTTTTGTACTTTTTATTGACCAACGTGCATGGTAGTCTATGTGTGGAAATATTTGCTGGAAAATTAAAAATAGACCTTCAGATGCACTCTGCTTGAACCTAGTACAAAGCACTAATTGTTTTCAATAGTCTTCTGTTTAGTAAAATATTTAAGATCTTCCCCATGTAATGAAGCAACCTCATGATGTTGCATTATACATTATCTGTCGAATACAATTTTCAATTACCAGGTATATTAATATATTTACATAATTGTGCTGCCTTTTGCCATTGACTTATTTATTTCTGTTTCTTTGATGTGTTCCTACTAATATGCAGACTGTTATTCTGAGGCAGCTTTGTCTGGGTTTTTTCCTCTCCCCGTTCTTTTTCCACTTAATAAATGCCTTGCATATTCCTTTCAGTCTTCATTGCTCAGTTTAATTCAGCACAGATAAAGGGGAAGTATTACTACCTTAGTTCACATCTTTTGCTTTTGAACAACAAATTTGATTACATAAAGATGCATACGTAAAATTATCTTACTGTTTTAACCTTTGTGTACTAATGCTGCAAATCATTGAATCTATCTTTCAGGCAGTTTGGAGAATGTGTGTTAAGTAAGTGAGATTGATCCAGGTTTATTTCAGCTTCCTGGCAAGCAGAGCACCTGACCATGAATTCTGAGGCTCTCCGAGTTTCAGTTGTCTTACTATTTAATGAATCTGTTAGAGCTCACTTCTGAAGGAAACATCTTAAGGAAAAAGACCCAAGTGTAGTAGTATTGATATTCTAGAAGGTGGTGTGAATGTAAATTTTCACTAATCAATAATGTTACTTGCATGTGGGTTGCTCTTTTTCAAAAGTTACTCTTTGTTGACCTATGCTGTTTAGTTTGATTGCTCTGTATTGTGTTCAGTTATGTTAAATTGTGCCCACTCTACCAGGTGACTGGTTCTGTTCTGTTGTAGCCCTGTGACAAAGTTTGTATGGGCTTCGTGGGAATGGGTCTAGGAGAAGAAGGAATAATAAAGAAAAAAAATTCAAATGTAAAATCAAAAGTGTCTGTGAGACTTTTAGATAAAGTTTAAAATTGTAAATTTAATAATGAACACAAAAGATGGGAGTGATGAAGTTCTGATAGCAAAGTATCTTCAATTTGGTTGAGAAAAACTTGATTGAAGTCATTCATGTATACCTTGTAAAAACTGCTGTTTATATAAGTTGTTTAAATGCAAATTCCCTGGTGTTTGTTTTGTTTCACACACGTACAGATACATGTGTGGGTTTCGCATATTATCCTGTACCTAACTCGAAAGCAGCCATCTGACTTTCTGTGGGCTGAACATTTGTACCCTTTGGTAAGAGGCCAAACAAGGTAGCTGAGTGACTGTGCTTAGTGTGCCTCCTCTGCCTTACTCCTTTCCTGTATTTTAGTGTGGCATGGCAGCAGTAGTAGAATTAATATTAAAACTTGCTGCTTTTCAACTGTCATTTCTGTAAGACTAAGACTCTTAACAGAGGTCAGACAAGTAAAGAGCTTTAGTGGGAATGCCTTTATCAT
>NW_020958742.1:0-12406 GCF_003031625.1 Empidonax traillii | reverse complement strand
AAAAAAAAAAAAAAAAAAAAAAAAAAAAAAAAAAAAAAAAAAAAAAAAAAAAAAAAAAACAAAAAGAGCAAACTCATTCTGTTCATTCTGTTTCCATTTTAAGGGATGTGTTTGGTGCATGCTAATTTGAGCTCTGTAATGTTTTCTCTTGGAATATCATATAGACTGTATTTTGCTAGAATATATGTCATAATGTTTTCTGATATTTTCAGATGAGCTAAAGTGTGTATCTGTTCTTAATCTATTCCCTCTTCTGAGGCAATGTGCATGCTCAGCAGCATATTTAACCAAATGGATTTTTTTCCTTAACAGATCAAACTGAGTTCTGCTGCAGGCACAGAACTTCCTATTTAAATGACAAATGTCTCTGCTTGCAGATTTGAAAACTCACTTATTGACTCTTTCATCTTGTGTAAACAAATAATCAGCCCATCGCTGCTATGGTGGGGAAAGTGGAAGAATGAAAGGGAAAGGGAATTTTTGGGAGTACTGCCAAATATTGCATTACTTGGAATAAAAAACTCCTTGCTTGCTGTTAATGTTGCCATTATACGCAGATAATAGACAGCAATGCTGAGAAAGAACAAAGAAAAATCTACAAAGATGCTGTAATATCAAATATTTCTCCACACTTAGAGAGCAGTGAGACTTTCTTTTTTATTTCCTATAATAACAGCAGAGAAGTCTCAATTTTAACAAAATACTTTTAGTTGCTTTTTCAATTAAACTCTGAGAAATCTATTTATTTAAGAAGCTTTCAATTTAATCTTCAAGCGTCCAAAGAGTTTAAATGTAACATGATTTAGTTATGCCTTGAAGAGTCTAAAGTTAACCTGTTTCTGAATGGATTTGCTCTATTTTTCTCTTATAGATAAAGCATATATATGTATCTGATATATATGTAAAGATTATATATGCTGTATATATAAAGCTTATATGTGACATATATATAAAGGTAATGGATGTAAGGCATCTCATATGCTTTGTTGCTCCGGTTGTTTTGTTTGCTTTCATAGTGAACCATTATGAGGAAAATTAAAAATCAATTGAAAAATAAAATAAAAAAAAAATTAAAAATTAAATTAAAATTAAACATTAAAGGAAAATTAAAGATCAATTTTCTTAAAAAAAATATATGAGTGGTAATTTTTTCATATAATGATGCTTTGAAATGTGTTATTGCCAAAGAACCTTTACAGGGTAAATAGGAACAGTGGAATTGCTCAAGGGATAAGGTGCTAACAACTGTATGTAAAAGCAATGTTGGGGTGGGGTAGATCCATAAGGAAGAAAATAAACACTGCAGGTTTTAGATCCAATCTGCAGCTGCTATTCTTACAAAAACATCTGCGAGTGCTGAAGAAAAAGCATTTCTTCAGCTTTTTTTCAGATTTCAAAAGATCTTTGAAATAGCACTGGTAAATATTGATGTGGGATCTGGACAATTAAGATACTCTTCAAAGTAGGATTTGTTCTTTTCTTACTAATGTTTCATGGCTCCCCTAAACTGAAACAAGATGGTTCATGGAAGCAGATGGAAGTGACATGTTACACCAAAGTCTCTGAGTTCTGTAGTCGATGAAATTATTGTGTTCTGAATTTAGCTGTAATCAGCTGTAATCAGAGTTGCTCAAAACCGTGCAGATTTGCAGTTACACGTGAACTTTGTGCCTATCTAATATTAAAATCTGTATTCTTTAGAATTTAAGTTTACATTTAAAAACATAAAGTCTTACTAATGTAAATCTTTCACAACTAGACTGTTTTGCAATAGAGACGGTTAGGTTAATAGTATGGATGCTTGTCATAAATTAACAACATTTTAGTGAAGTTAGATTATTTACACTATTTGCACTAAGAAGTAGATTATTTACAGTGCACTGGAAAACACACTCGAATAAGGTAAACAGTATTTTTGCCCTATATCTTATAGCAAATAAATTTTCAAGCTAGAAGGTGGTAATTTGTTATATTAGAAACTATTGCTTCATCTGTACTTGTGATTTTTTTTCGTGCATGAATCATTTAGGCTAAGTCATATGCATTTTTAAACATTAGAGAAACCTGCAAACTCATACTGGAAGTAATATCAAAAACATTGTTAACTCACATTGCAAAAACTTCACAACAACGTGGGAAAATAACATTTTGAATCAGTATAGAGGATGGAAATATGCATACATAGAAGACCTGCAACAATATATCTGCTGAGTGATTAAATGAATGCTGTCAGAATACTCTCTTATGCCTCTTTCAATACCTTAATTTAAAAGTAGATTTTGACTTTTATTTCATCACTGAGTAAGTATACTAATTATGATTAAGTGTTGGAATAGTCTTCAACAGACATTTGTAACAGCAATATTTTAGTATTATTTGAAAAAGTCTTCTAATATTTCCCCCAAAAATTTTTCTGTTCGCAAAAGAAACTTCTTAAATCCTCAATAATTCTTCTTTCAGTGAATGAGGAATAAGTGAATTCAAAAGAAAAGTAAATAAAATAAATTTATGATAAAATATAACCTGTGGGGTAACTTTTTCTATCAGATGAACTTGTATAAAATCATTATCTCATTAGCTTCTTTCTTTGTACTGTATTTATCTTGGAATAGTTAGAGTAATATTTAGGCCATAAGACCCGTTATAGCAATACAGCTCAGTTGATTGAAATGGGAATGATCTATCATGCTAGTGTGAATTAGGTCTGGAATACAGTCTTTATTTTCAGTCTAGATACTTCTCACAAAGCTAAGGAGGCTAGAAAGAAAGTTATTTTGGTGTGTTTTGTAGTTTCTGTAAAAAGCCACAGTTAAAGTAATCAAAAGAGTTTTGCACACAGTCATCTGGAGTCATTACTATCATATCAGGGAGCCACCACCTCACTTTAAAGTTCATTCAATATTTATAGGACTGTTAACTTACTGTGTCCTGTTTGCTGGGTGAAGAAGCTAATCAGAACCAGCTTTTGCTATCACTTGAGGATTCCAGGATAGAATGTAATCTGTAGCTTTGGAATACTAGAAGCCACAAGTTGGGCAGTTTACATAATGATTGACAGCTCAGGTATCATTTCACAAAGAACGGAACCTGTCTCCCTCTGCTATAGCTGAATCACATGGGTGATTATATATATCACAGGTCAAATCTTCAGTTTATTCAGCCACCCAGCCCGCTAAAGTGGAAGTTCAAAAAAGTAAATACATCAGCTACCTTCAGCAAGCATTTTCCTCCAAGAGGACCTTTCAATATCCTGTGCCTCTAATGACTGTGAGTACATTTTAATCAGGGAAGCTCTTCTAATAAATCTCAGTTAGATGGCTAGTATGATTGAGGACTACTCATGCAAGTATCTACCAGGCTCCAGATCATGGGGTGGAATTTGAAGAGCAGAGTGAATAAATGCATCTTCTTGACAAACTGTTCAGCATGCATATTCTAACGGTTTACTCTTGATCTTGCTTTTAAATAAATAAAATTTAAACCTGGAGAAGGATTTTTAATTTTAAATCCTGGACTAGTCACTTCATCAGTCACCAGGTACAATTTGCATATTTTATGCCTTCTTGAATAAGCTGTGAATTAGTCATATTAATTTTTCATGGGCATTTTGGTCATAAGTAAGAATGGCAAGCTGCAATGAAAGCAAAGAAATGGATAGCTGTAAATGAAGATTTTTGTTTACCATTTTCTTCACTGCATAACTGAAAGTGTTCTTCATTATTAAAAATACTCTATACATTCAGACTCTAGAAGTCTTTGGTGCTGTTTGGTAATCCATAGAAAAGAATGGAAATTTTGTGAGAGATTTTAAAAACAGCTAAAAAGGACTGAAATCTAGAAAGAATTATGTGCCTAACCTACTCCCCTACACTACTTTGCAAATAATTTGCCTTAAGGTAAATATTTAACTTGAAATCATGTTGAGGAATTAAGTTACATTTTCCTCAGCAACAATCTACAATGCAAAAATTGAGAGGGCTGAAAAAGACGTATGAATCAAAATATTTCTGATATCACTGCTATATATTTTTAACAAGAGTTCAGAGAAATTATACTGTGCTATTAAAAGTTTTTCACCATTGTTTATTATTCCAACATTCTGGCAGTAGTTTTGGCATTACTGTAATGCTAGTATAACTCCTCTGAATATATCTTCTGTCTTGATAAACTTGATATGTCTGTATATATATTTGATATGTATACTATCAAACTATAATGTAGAAATGAAATAATTTCTACAGTATGCAGGGTCACAGAATGTTACGGAGGATTTTGTTGCATTGTATTTTGTTGATAGAAAAGAAATAATTGAAAACCTTCAGTCATAATATATAACTTGAATATTAAACTAAAATTGAGACCAAAATGTGGTGATTTCCCCACATTGATTATCTGGTCCCAAAGAAAGAAGAAAAGAACAACTAGTCTGTCTTTCTGAAAACACCACCATGACAGAACCTTCAAGGAAGGCCCAGAACACCTAAGATTTGCAAGTAGAAGAATCACTCTTTGGTGGTTATTGAAGAGTATTAAACTCTGTTGCTAACAATTCCAAAGATGAGTTCATCTGTAACCAAAAGCAAGATCATTGTTATTTTTTTCTCTTTTGGATCTTTTAGTATTATTTATTACTCTGTGTTTTAACTTAAAAGCTGACTGCTTCTTTATTTGCTTATTTGGGTGTATGTTTATTAAAATCCTTGAGTGTGAAAAAAGTATATTTACTGATGTGACTTTCCAATGCAGAATTGCATGTGACATGAGCATACAATTATCACCCATTGCTGTGAGCTCAACAGGTAAATTTAAGATCGTTTTTTTGAAATACCTGGTAAATTAGATACTGACATAAGTTTTGTTAGCCTAGCTAACAGAGCCTAGCCAACAAAGCCTAGCCTGGTTTTTTACTGTCAGTTCTGTCAATGGTCAAGTCATAGTATGACTGGCAGCATTGCAGTTAGAGATCATCGTCTCTTGAATGCTGATACTGTGCTTCCTGAGTCTCAATGCCTTCCACACAGAAACATGTTACTTGTGGTACCTGGTATCACATCCTTTCCCTTTTCTTTCCTTTCTCTCTCTTTGACTGTCTTTCTTTGGTGCTGTTTCCGTAACATGTATCATCATGATATCCATGAACTTTACTAAAATTAATGAATTTTTGTTAACGTAAGACTTTCCTGAGCATAGTGAGTTGTGTAAGGCCATTCTAGTAGCCACACAAGGGGGGGAAGTAGTAGAAGAGGTTATGTAAATCCTGAAGATGCCCCACTGAAGCTGGACAGATTGAAATTCCTGTGTAATGAACATTCCTTTTATTTCTATGTACTTGGAGTTCATGTCTCTGTGCTGAATAACAGAGGTTATCCTTTTTTGGTATTTTTTGTGTTTGTCTGTTTGTTTGTTTTTCAGGAGCTAATTACCATTTCCCTCTTCCATTTTTTTAACCAGAAGTATCCTAACTAATCATCTTGCAACACAGAGAGTTTACTGTGTTGGATGTCAGTTTTCACAGTTCTGCATAAGGCTTGTGAGGTTCAGAAAAGGTGTTTTCTTTACACACCTTTCCTCTTATTTCTGTTGATTTTTCCAACAAATATATGCATTGCTTCCAAAATAAGACTCTCTTCTTTTTTCTTTTTTTTTTTTTTTTTTTTCTGGCTGTAAAAGAAAGCTTTAAAGACATATCCTGAGATCAAACATGTAGAATTTTTGAAGAAATCAGGCTTATAGTCAGTAAATTGGAAAGTTTGTTTTGTTTTTCTGTGCTTTTAAGTCTCACAAGGAAATAAAGTGACCCAAATCTTCTGGAGGAGAACTGAAGGCAACACACAGAGAAAAAAAATCCAGTTTATATCACAGAGTAATTGTTTCCTACCCTTCTGTGATTTCTTGGAGGGAGCTAGAGGCTTGAATTTTAAAGGTAAATCTCATGTTATATTCTGAGCCTAGTTTTACCTCTCCTGTCTGTCACTGACATCCACCTAGAAGTGGTTTGCAGTACATATAGGTTGTGAGAACAGTTTAGGAATAATGGGAGTTAGCACTATTCATGAACCAATGAAATATCATTTCATTTGTGCTTAATTTTTTTAATACAGTTATGTTCTTAAATCTGAGGACATTCCCACTTTTGGCAATAGACTTGACTGAAGAAACTCTAAAAACCAACAATGACATCCTTTAGGATACCTTGACATATTAGAATAATTTTTCTACTTGCAAAGTTTTTTATTCTGATATCCAGACATGGCTTTCTTTTGTTGACATACTGGCAAATTAATTTTAGGGAGCAAATGTTACATAACAGGAAATTAAAATAGTGCGTATCTTAAAATGCTAACATTTAATTGACTAGAGGGTTTGGATAATTCTGAGAAATAATTAAAACATCTACTCTGGGTTAGCAAGGTTGGTTTTTTTTTAGAAAAATGGGAGATATGTTCAGTAGATTTCACATGTTATTAGTAGAGGTGATTAGGTGCTTCTGTAATTCCTCTGTAATTCTTCTGTAATTCCTCTCTCTGTTCATTTTGAAAGTGAACATCCTTTTTGTGTTCTCTCAGATCAACTGACCCTCACTACATGTTCTCTTACCTTTTTTTAACTCACAGGAAGCAATATCCACCATAAAAGCAATAGAGAAATAGAGATTAATAATAGAAAGTGTTTTATTTTGTCCTGTTCCCAGGACTCAGAATGTATATCACAAGTATAGGTGCAATCCCTGCCCACCTGAAATTTAATTGAATATAGGATCCGTAGGAAATTCAGGAGAAAGTTGAAGAGGAGGGACAATAAATAAGCCAAGCAAAATCCTAACTATGGGACACAGCTTGGGAGAATTTCTATGTACTTTTTGCATGTTGTGTTGTCCAGAGTGGTGCAAAATTGTTTGCATGAACCTCCACAGGAAATTGCTATTCCAAGGCACACAGAAACAGGGAAATATAGGCCAGAAAGTTACAAAGATCTTGACCAGGTATTGGCCATTTACTGTTTTCAAATAAGCAACAAGTACACAGTCTTCTGCTGCCAGTGTTATACTGACAATAAATCATGTTGTTCTTATTTATTATGATATTTTTTGCTTAAACCTCCACTGCACCATCACGTCATAAAAACAAGACAAAGATTTGAATGAGGCTTATAAGGTTCAGGTAAAAGGGAACTCTCATTCTTCCCAGGGTAAAAGCTTCTCCTGGATTTGCATCAGCATATGTATCAAGATAGCTCTGTTCATTTGGGGAACAGGGTGAAGAACACTATTTTGGCTAAAAGTATTTGCACTGAACCAGAGACAACCAGCAGCCACCTTAGTTCAGGCTTAGGGACTTGCTCATCTGGCAGGAAAGATGCAATATTGTGGCTTTGGTGCAGGACTAAGGTCAGCAACTACTGAAGTGGAAGAGCATGTAGAATGTCTCCCATCAGCAAGCAAACATTCAGATTTAATACCTTAAAGTTCAACTCATTATAAAATTTTAAGTTTTATAATGTTAGTAAATAATATAGCCAAGAAACTCCTTTAAAAATTCTTAAAAAACCATTTTTGTAATATAGCAGAGAAGAAAAAAAGAAATCCAATAATCATGAGGATAACTCTCAGCAGATAACAAGCTATATTTTAAAATACAATTATATGACAAAGTATAAACTATTGTTAATATTTCAGAAATATTTGCTTGTGTTAAACCTGGAAGTATTTAATAACCACACACAACATCTTTCACCTATATTTTCCAACTATGACAAAATGTGGAAGGTGACTGCGCAGTTACATGTGAAAATGGAAATGGTTTTAATTATTATTTTATGAACAGACCATCTACTTTATAGTAATGAACCCTGTAGTTTATAATTTCTTAATCTCCATTACTCTGGTATTGAAAAGTGGGAATAAAATTCTCCTTAAAACTCTTCTTTGTTTAAGTGAAACTTAACTATGCAAATGTTAATATAAAACTTATAATTGAGGTCTGAGAAAGCTCAGCATTGATATGAATGAATAGATACAATACTTTCATTTCTTTACTTTGTATAGATTTTCTAACTCTTAAAAAAAAAAAAAAAAAAGAAAAAGAAAAAGAAAAAGAAGCTATGACATAATTTCCTACAGAGGAAATAACTATTTTCAGCTCAAGATGACAGACATGCAGAACCTGCTAGTTTACCTTTACTGGCATTTCACATAACTTTTATTACTCTTACCTGAATAGATTCCATTTGTACCTATTTCCTCATATTTCACTTTGTAATTAGGCCATAATCAAAGAAAATTATAGTGGAACCCACAGAGGTGGATCCCCCACACTGACGACTTGAATTTATTCAAGTGTAATTTTACAGACACTCATGGCAGGACAAGGAGTCAGGTTCACTGATTTCTATTTGGTTTCCGTTAGAAACCATAAATCTTTCTGCAGAGCCCAGGTATCTCCACATTCAGTTCCAGTTCACTATCACATTTGCAAGTCAGAAAAGCTTTCTGAAATGAATGATGAATGAATAGTTTTCTGTCAATCACACGATAAGCTGCCTGTGAAAGCCCGGTATTTGTATATTTATATCTCAGACCTTTACAGGTAACTTCCATAAAATGTAAGAAAAATAAGGAACCCAAATTGTTGATAATGTGTGGGACAACCAAAGGAGCAAAGTTATTATAAAGTGGTTTTGTTTAAAAACATCAATCTAGGCAAGAGGGTAATTATAGTCTTATCTTCAATACTGAAGAAGCCTGTTGTGGTTGAGCCCCAGTGATTTCACAGCAGGTGGGGACATATGGGAACAGAGCAAGGCATGTAACCTTCATCTGAGGAGTTCAGCTGTCTGTGCTTCAAACCCGTTTTTGTTAAAGCATGGTCATATATCCCTGGCTCAGTTTTATTGTGAAAATTTTTTATTAGGAAAAAGTATATAAGACAGTACATAAAGTATACCATGCACTATAAGAAAAGAAAAAACTCCAGAAGTGGAATTGCTAAGTCGGGAATTGTTAGCAGATGGATTCACAAGGTAAATACTGGCATGCGAAGATGCAAATCCCTAAGAAGAGAAACAGTGAATCAAAAAAGAGCAAGACAGCAACACAAAAGATCAACTCACTACATTGAAAATCAACTCTTCCTATCCTGACTGACAGCTGACAGCCCAGCTCAACCTCATCACCTGACTCATTGGGTAAACTGAGCTTATTAATTCCTCCCCCATTGGCATTCTGAAGTCCCAGCAGGCTTTAACCAAAAATGCCTATGTAATTTCGAGTTATTTAGATGCTGCTTGCAATGTCTCTTTGCAAATGTCAGAAGACCCATAACCAAAATGACCTGTGAAGGTGGGCCACAAAGGGCTAAGAATTCCCTGAGTATGTGTTGCCTAGGGAAAGAGTGAGTAAGGGAGAAGGATGTGGGCAAATTTATTACCTGCTTTGAAACCTGGCCTGGGAAACTGATATAAATAAAACTACAGAAGCTAACTGTAAAATTTCCTGCTGCTCCATATTTTTGGTTTTCACACAGGTTCCCCTTCTGTTTTGACGGGATTGCTTTAAATGTATCATGGTACATCACTGGTTCAATTTTGTATGTAAGTCTTCTTGTTATCTTTTCTTCCAGGCCTTTTTCATTTTTGCTCCTTTGTTCATAAATAGCCTTTTATTCTCTCTGAACATAGTAAGTATTCAATGCTTTCCTTCTCTGTCCCTGTCCCTTCTGTCATGTAATCAAATATTCTTTGTGTGTCTTTGTTCATGGCAAGGTTTCACAAGACGATTCAAAATTGATGATAGTTTTTGGGATTCTTTAGTTTCTTTTGTCTGTGTGATATCTTGCACAAGTATCACCACTTTTATCATTTCATCAGAAATACACTCAGTATAATATAAAATTTTCTCCATTAAGAATAATGCAGATTTGTATCATCCAGATTCTTTCTGGTTGAACATTTCAAGCATTTAATTTTTAATTAATCTCCATCCCCTTTTTAGAAAAAAAAAATTAATTTCATTGGATTTCTTGATTTACGCTATAGTTAACCCTAACAGCACAATTATCTTTTTAGTTCAGTAGTTGTAATGCAATCAGAAAACCATGTGCTTTTAAAATGTCACAGTTTATAAAAACTATAGGCACAGACAGTGAGTCACATCCAGCAGTAATTTTTATTCTTTTTTCCTAATTCTTGATCAAATGAATCTATAATGTGCCACATGTAGAGACTTGCATTTATTTTCTGTAGACGTTTGAAAACTATTACATTATTGTGTATCTATCTCTGTCGAATTGCTATTATAATCTATTTCCTCAGATTTTATCACCTCAGATACCTTATACTTGATGGATTTGTTCTCTCTATAAGGCAGTTAACACCTATAAACTCGGATTTTTTTATTTATTTTGAAATTTGAATATGAATCTCCAACTACATTATTCAAATACCATAAGAAAAATTTACAGGGAATATTACTAGTGATCCTGCTGCATGTCTATTGATAATATTCAGATTTTCTGAAGTAGTGCTTCAGATTAAATGTGCTTTAATAGCAAAACTAAAAGCTAAGTTGTAAGTGTATGTATTTCCTTTGTGACTTTTACGTGTCGAGCACTATTAAGAGCATGCTCAATCCAGATAATTTGAAATAACTTTGATATCTCCTGCTTAGCGGGAGAATTTTTTAAGGTTAAATTAAAAAAAACCCAAACTATAGAAATAAAGTCTAAGATTTACCAACATTACAAATTCTCATTTGTTTATAATCTTTCTAGGCATAGCTGTTAGAAAGAACACAACATCTCATTTTTCATGATATGAGAAAGTATCTTTTTTAAAGGGTTATTCACAGACTTATGGCATTGGTTCTCCATTTTTCTAGTATGAGTGTGTTTGGAGAGTTCAGTGAGAACGTATCAGATTGGGGACCATAGCCCAGCTGAGGTGGAACCTAAAATACCCAGGGGCCAGGGGGTCCTTTGTGAAGAGATAGGCTTCCTCTGCAACATTAAGATGAAAGTGCTTTGGTAATTAAATTTTTTTTTTTTTTAGTATGTTCACTTTAAGTTCTGCTTCAAAGTTATGCCCTATCTTCCACCCAGTCCCTAAATAAAATGACGACATATTTCATATAACTATGCTTATTTAAGTAAATTTTATTTTCATTGCTCATGTCTGTAGATTCATTATTAGATAAAAGTTTTGGTAGCTCTCTCCTTCTGCCCCCAATCACCCCAAATGCTTTAATAGTTGGATTGTCAAATTACAGAGAAATGCTACTGCAGCTTGGAATCTAGCACCCAAAAATTTAAAATTTGCACAAGGGGGCATTTTAGAAAATGTAATAATTTTATTATAGTTAAAGTATTGACAGGAGTGAAATATAAATGAGGCCTTACTGTAGATGAAACAAACTTAATGAAAACAAACATAATTGTTAATTTCATTAGGCAGTTATTATAAAAGTTCACAAGAAAAAAAGGAGCAAATTACCTAAACTTTTATTTCAGGTGAAGAGTAGTGAACAGAGCAATTCAGAGGAAAATAGGATGGGAGAAAGTATGACAGCAGAAAGTATGACATTTTTTTTCAGGTTAGAAATAACTTTACAAAGAAAATATGCAAGACTATTACTAGTCAAACCTGCAAATTATGTTCTCAATGACCCACCTGAGGACTGACTACACTATTTTTCTATTTTGGAACAAGATCTTACTTTCCATATCTATGTTGGTACTTACCTATCCATGGTTTGCTTTGCTTTGTTTTGTAGAAAAAATAAAAGGGTGCAAACTTGGTTAAGTCTGAATAGAACTAACTGAAAGATATGCTCCACTAGTGCACCATAAGGCAGCTTCCTGAATAGCTGAAAAAAAACCCCAATTATCGCTAACATATTTCAGGTCACAGTAATAAAGCCTGTGCTTTCTTATCTCCTATCTGTCTCTTCCTCTCATCCCCATGATGGGAATTACCCCCAGGAAAATTTGCAGGTCTCTGGAAGGTCATCATTGCCACTCTGCCCTTTGGATATATTTGCTGAGGCAAATATCATAGCCCTCCCAAAGATTTTTTTCAGCCACTTGGTAATAGTATTTGTTTCTACTTTCCCTATGGCTGCCTATTAGTATGTTTTTTCATCTTGACTAGGAAACGAGTAAAACTTAACTTGATGATGGCTGATTCATTTCTTCGTCTTCCTTTTATCTTCTTTAATTTTTTTTTTTTTTTTTCTGGTAAGAGAGAATATATATTGAGGAGTTTAAAAATAGCATCCCCTATTAAAAAAAAAAAAAATCCAAACCACAAATCAAGCGTAGAAATCCAAATGTTTTTATCAATCTTATCTTTCAGAGTCTACTTTTTCAATGCTTACAGCTAATATGGAAAATTCTTCCTGTTGGATAATACTGTT